>NW_007260488.1:431209-443508 GCF_000164805.1 Carlito syrichta
CGCCGCCGCCTCCCTGCTTCCCACCGCCTGGCCGTGGGCGCAGGGCGTCCAAACGGGCCGCCTCCCAAGCTCGGTCTCCGGTGGGAACGCGAGGCGGGCCTCGGCATTCACGGAAAGCCCGGGATGGCCCCGAAGCGCCGCCCGCGCGACGAGGGGGCGCCGGGGCCCTGCCTGGCGCGGTCTGCCCCCGGGCCGGGCAGCACGCTGGCTCTGCCGCTGATCGCCAGATAAAGCAGGGGCTGACGGGGACGTGTGGTTGGAGAAATACGGTACCTGGCCTCTCCGGGGCGGTCAGCTTCCCTCGGGAAAGTGCTCGCTGCGGTGCTGCCGCCCCGGCCCCCAGGACGGCCTGAGGTCTGCCGACCTCCACCTCAAACCGACGCCGCGCTGTCTCTGGGGCCCTTTCTGGAGACTCCGTCGTGCTTCGCGGTTGCAAAGGCGGTTCGCAGCCTGCTGTAGTCTGCAGCAATCCTGGCACGGTTGGGATCCCACTCAGGGACAGGAAGAGCGAGGCTGGAGCAGCTTGCCCGGAGAAACTTGTGAGCTGAGGGCACCGTGACCCTGCCGTGTCCTCTAACCCACACTCTGCTTGGATCCTCAGTCAGCGTTTTGCAGACAAGCGACCAGCCCTCCCCAGTCACACAGGTGGCAAGAGAAAGGGCAGGGTGAGACCCAGCCAGGTCACCCACAGACACACAGAACGCGTGGGCAGAGAGCACTCCCGCAGAGCTGGCTGCCTTTCCCCGCGTGGCCCTGGGAGGTGGGCGTCTTCCCCTCGCCCCTTCTCCCCGGCACACTGCTAGAGTGAGGATTCGCAGCCAGAACATTTCCAGGCTCTCTGGAATGCTGTGGGTCTGGGCTTGCCTGACCCAGGATCTGCGGACCCTCTGTGAGCACCAGTCAGCGCCAGTAATCCAGCTCCTGCCGCCACCAGGAACCAAGCCAAGGTGTATGGAGGATAAGGATGAAGACAGGCCCTCTAATTCACAGGAGTTAGAATGTCCGCTTCTGTCATCAAGACAGCCCTGGTTAGCACAGGTAGAACAGGTGAAAGTTGCCTGTTTTTTGTAAGAGAAGAGACAGAGGTCTGTAACGTTCAGTTATTCGCCGTCTCATCTCGGGTCAGGTCAGGCGTGGCCACAGCGCTTCTGGATCTGGCCTGCCTGTGCTCAAACCTTCCTTCCTCACACTTGCCCACCCTGAGGTCTCCCATCCCCTTGGTAAAACACTAGCAAAAGAGTCAGAAGAAGTTTGGAAACAAAAATGCAAGCTCAGCTGCTCCAGCACACCAGGAAGAGGCCTCAACTATCCAGGAGGTGGGGGACAGCCTGTTAAAACCCGAACCAGAACATGTCCCTTCTTGGCTCTCAGAAACATCCAGTGGCTCCCACCTCACTCAGAGTAAGTAAAGCCCAGGTTCTCACCACAGTCTCTAATTTCCTATAGCTAGATGCAGCACTTAGCCCAGACCACGTCTAGGGAGAAAAGTGCTCCCAGTATTGTGGGGGAGAATCTGTTATTGGGATTCCTCGCCAGAAAGGTATGAACGAAGCCAGGTGGTGCTCTTAGAAACAGATGGCAAAGAAAAAGAGAGATTTCTCTTCACGGTGGTGGAAACCTCTGATATACCCTCCCTCCAAAGTAATTCCCTACTTCTATGTAATCAAGGATAGAAAAAGGCTTTAAAAGGATATATATTATATAGATTAAGTACTGTATGACCTCATTGGTAAAATCATGGTGCCTTTTTGGGGTATTGATCTTTGCTCCATTCATAGATTTCACACGTTTTACCAAGGCATGTCTGACTCTAGACTCTCTCTTTTATTTCTGCTCCATGCGTGGTGTATCCTTTTAATCTGAAAACTCAAGTCTTTCTTCAGTTCAGGGATGTTTTCTCCTATTATTTCTTCTTTCCCCATAGATGGCTGCATGGATTTCTCCCTCACTCACTCGGGCCTCTGCTCAAATGTGCCTTGTCACAGTCACCTTCCTAGGTCGCCCCATCTGAAATAGCACATCCGCTGCTCTCTGACCTTGCTTTATTTTATTTTGTGAACCCTGATGTTATATTCTTTATGTGTTTGTTTGTTTGTTGCCTGTCTCTCCCACTAACTAACAAACTCCTTGAGAGCATGGACTTGTGCTTTTTCATTCCTGCATCCTCAGAAATTAAGGTACTCCAGAAATATCTATTGAATGAATGAAGAGATTCTCTCTTCTCACTGCTTGGAAAGCTGCTGACTGATGTGGAATTTTTGAAGAAGTTCCCCGAGGTCAGACATTCTCTTCCACAACACTGTGGTCAGCAATCTTGTCTTCATCCCCTGTTCCATAGACATGCCCACACCCCTGAGACCTCCAGCCTCCCCTTCTGCTCATGCCCTAGGGTCTTAGCCCAGCCTGCCCTCAGCCAGGGAGCACTTTGAGGGCCCCATTCAGTGGCTCAATGGTCTGGGCACAAAGGGACCACCTGTGGCCATCTAGCTCTGTGACCTCTGGTAGTAACTGACTTCTTCTCACCCTTCCCAAGTAGGAAGCAACAATTCTACTCACTCTCAGCCCCCCTGTTACCCAGTTGAGCTTCAGGGATCTCTGGCCAGAGTTCCTGTCTTCTGGCCATCTCTTCTGATCATTCAAGGCCTAGGGTGTTAAAAATATCCCATCCACTGTGGGTTCAGGAAATGGCTTTGAGGTGAGAGCACGCATAAGGGGGGACAGCATAAGGGTGACAAAGGGCTGGGAAAAATATACTGCAGGAGGTTTCTCAGGCTGGGGGGCCAGAGCTTATTCTGACCAAGCAGGATGCTGGTTGGGTGTGGACAGGAGGCCAGGTCTGTCCTGACACCGGGTGACTCAGAGGAAGGCACACCTCTTCTTTCACGGCCAGTGCTGTCCCTGCTCCATGAAGAGCAGCTGCCCCAAGGTCCCAGGACCCCAGCCCTGAGCACACAACAGTTCTGAGGAGCATTGACCCAGGGTTCTGGCAACCCGGAAGTCCAACAAGCAATCAGAAAAGGGCTTGAGTCCCAGAAGCCTCTGGCCCCAGCTCTGATTATTGGCAAGGGCCCCACGAACACTTCAACCCACGAGACCCAGGAATAGAAGGGGGGCTTAACATGGGATGAGAGCTTTCCCTGGTTCATGGTCACACAGATGTGACTCTGGGGTGTGGGGGGAGTGGAGGGTGTGAAGAGCCTCTCAGCTTCCTTCTTCCCCATATCTGCCAAGAACCGTGGTCTCTCTGGCACCTGCCAGAATCTCAGATGAGGAGGAACCCAGATCCCAGCCCAGTGGGGCTATATGAGTATGGCAGCCTGGTCTCTAGTTCTGCCAGAGTCCCTCACTAGCTGAGTGGCCTTGGGCAAGTCAGTTTGCCTCTCAGAGCCGTTTCCTCATTTATAAAATGGGTGCTCAGAAGGTTGTTTGGGGATCAAATAAACTAATGGACAGAAAATGGCATCAGAAAGTGCAAAGAGGTTGACCAGATACTGTTACCACTCCTTCTGATGCTTACCCAGTGGCCTGGATGGCCACCCTGTCCTGGCTCAGAGCTGGGCAATAATGCAAGCACAAGACACCTCACGCTCAGCCTGGGCCTCTTGAGATCTCAGTGCAGTGGGGTCAGCAGGATGGTGATGGTGCAGGTGATAAGAATGAGCTCTCACAGGGCTGTGGGTACCACCCTGAGGGAATGTGCTAGAAACAGCAATGAGCTCCCCCAACCCAGGGGAGCTGAGGTGTCTCTACCAGGCAGGACAAGTTTTGTTCGCCTTGGAGGGGAGTGGGAGCCACTCCAGACTCTGTCGTGGAAAGGCACATCAAGCCCAGGAAAGGTCAGAAGCCCAGGCAATGGTGGCCATGTCAAAGATGAGATGAAGGTCATGGGGTTCTCCGTCCCCTACTGGGTCCAGCCCAAGCCTCTTAAACACGTCCAGGCCATTCATTTGAGTAATTCTTTAAAAAATAACACCTGCTCATGTTTTTAAAATTCAAGCACTGCAGAAAGGCATGACTTTCTGAAAAGTAGACTTCCACCCAGCCACATCCCACCCACCGTAATAAGCATGCATCTTTTGTGTCAAACAAGAAGCACATGACACACCTTGCGAGTGGATGGTCTCTGTGCCCTAGGAGGCCCCGTTGCTTAGACCAGGAACAGGTGCCTCTGGTGTCTGAGTGAGTTTGGTCCCTGGAAGGTGATGGCAATTGAGTGAGGACTGCAGGGAAGTGATGTGTCCCCCGCTCTGGCTCCCTGCATGTTGCTGTTACCGGCTGTGTCCTCTCCCAGAGCTCTCTTCTCCAAGTCTTGGTAACCCCTCCCTGGACCCCTCAGCTCCCTAACCCCTAACCCTGAGACGTATGTTTGTGACTCTCCCCTGCAGTAAAGTCTCCTTGGTCTCCTCGTGGCAGGGCCCATGTGCCCTGCTGGGATGGCCAGTGTGCATTAGCACCGTGGCTATTCAGTCTCTTTTGACCTGCTTCAAGATAGAAACCACATTTCTTTTCTAAACCTTTTGAAAAGCTACTCTCAGATTTTTTTTCAAAAGATCACTGTTTTACGATTATGACTCCCTTCTTATTTTATTTGGAGTACATCTTCAAGTACTTTTCTTTTCAGTAAACTTTCTGAGGTCTTTCATGTCTAAAAATGTCTCTAGCTTGCTGTCATACTTGATTGATAGTTTGGCTAGATACAGAACTCTAGATCCGAAATGATTTCCACTCAGAACTTAAAGGGCATTGCTCCACTGCCATCTGGCATCCAGTGTTGCTGATGAGATGTTTGATACCAACTGGAATTTCATTCCCTCTTAGGTACTATGACCTGAATGGTCGTGTTCTTCCAAAATTTGCATGTTGAAATCCTCGCCCCCAAGGTGATGGCATTAGGAGGTGGGACCTTGAGAAGATGATTAGGTCATGGGTAAACCCTCATGAATGGGGTTAGTGCTCTTACACAGGAGGTCCCAGAGAAATCCCTGGCACATTCTACCATGTGAGGACATAGCAAGCAGGCACCAACTGTGAACCAGAGAGTGGGCCCTCACCAGGCACCAGATCTGCTTGCTCCTTGGTCTTGAACTTCCCAGACTCCAGAACCATGAGAAAGAAATTTCTGTGTTTTAAGTCACTTAGTTGTATTTATAACAGTCCTAACAGGCTAAGACGGAGGTTACCTGTTTGTTTTTGCCTTTCCCTGAGAAGCTTTTGAGATTTTCCCCTTATCCTTGATTGTCTGAAATTTCATGGTGACTACCTTGGTGTTGATTTAATTTTATTTATTATTCTTGTATTTGGTCAACATATGGAGAAAACAATGCTTTTCTCCAGCTCTGAGAAACTTTTGTGTTATTTCCTTGTTTTATTCTTTCATTTTCCTCTTTTCTCTCTTTCCAGAACTCTTCTTCAATAGCTGGTAGAACTACAGATTTGAGGTTTCTGTAGCTTAACTTTTCACTTGAATTTTCCATATCTTAGTCATTTTAATCTGCTTTCTGTAGAGTTCATTGAACTTTTTTCTTCCAGCCTTTCTAGTGATGCTTTCCTTTTATTATTATTTTTGGCAATCATATTTTAAATTTGTAAGCAACTTCTTATAATTAAATTTTTTTCTTACGTGAAAGATAACACATTACACAGTTTTGCATTTTTTCACTTAACAATATGCCTTGGAGATCTTTTCATTTCAGTAGATCCTCATTCCTTTCTATAGCTGCACTAATGAACCAGAGTTTATATACATAACCAGTTCCTATTTGATGGAATTGAGCTTAGTCCAATCTTTCACTATTATATACAATACTATAGCAAAACAACCTCATACATATGAGGGAGGATGCAAAAAAAAGCCGGAATTTATTCATAAAAAATCATGCTTTTATTCTTACATGTTTAAGTTTCAGTCACCTTCAAAGTACTCTCTGTTTGATGCAATACACCTTTCGAGATGCTTTTTCCACTGCTCAAAACAGTTTCTGAACTCGTCAATTTTTGCCTTTGAGCGCTTCTGCCATTTTTTGTTTCACTTCTTCCATACTGGCAAAACGTTTCCTTTTGATTACTATTTTCATCCAGGGAAGCAAACAAACAAAAAGTTGCTTGGGGCAAGATGGGGTGATTAAGGAGGGTGGGGCATGGGGGTCATGCTATTTTTGGCCAAAAATTGCTGACCACTCAGCAAGGTGTGGGCAGGTGTGTTTGTAGATCACCTACCATGAAATGGGTAAATGCGTTGAAAGAATCTCCAAAAATATTCACAGAAGCTGAACACAGCCTCTCACAACGATGCTAGCTCATACACTGATGCCAATGGCGCCCTGGAACACTCACCTAGCAGGAGAGGTCTATACTACAAAGGGCCCTCCCTCCAAAGGATGACTCTGGATTCTTTGGGGTCCCTCCTGTATGTCGTGTCACATAGGTGCATATCTACTGGTAGGATAAACACCCAGATGGAATTGCTAGTGGAAGCAAATGATGCTTTTGCAATTGTGGGTTTCACCCACCTCGCACACAGGAGCTGCACACTCGCCCCCACCAGCAAAGCTCAGGTGTACATCTGCTCGTAAGCAGCCCCCAGGTGGGCATACCGCCTTCTTAGATCTCTCTGGAGATGTGAATTGTTTTTCGATACGCTCCTTCTCACCTTTTGAAGATGTCTGCTCTTTGATTTGTTCTTCTAGCACTTTCTCTTTTGTGTCACAGGTTTGGTTTGTTTTTTTTGTTTTCTGCCCAGTGTCTGGTGGTCCTGGATCACAGCTTATATTCACAAATAAAGGGCTTGTTCAATAAACAGAGCTGGCTGAGTGGATTTCTCAGGCAGTCACATACACCTCCTTTTCCGGCAGGGCTCTCCTGGCCAGGAGGTCAGGAGAAATCCTCCTGTGGGCCAGGTGAGTCAGCCAGTAGGCAAACCCGACTTCTGTCCTGCCTGCTGTCCCTCCTCCAACTTCCCCTCTCCAGGCTCCTGAGTCTGCCTTCCACCCCCTGACACCAGCCAACAGCCCTGCCTCCTCTGTGGCAAGACACTGTGTGCTAGACCACGACCTCTGTCCACAAGCAGCCCCATCCACTCCTGTCCTCCAGGAGACAATCCCAGTCTGACCTCTCAGATGCCCCTTTGCCTTCTCAGCACTGTTGTGGATATTTCTCCCCCTTGTGTGTCTTCAGCGTGTGTGTAGACAAGAGGCACGAGAGGGGTGTCCAGCATGGGTGCACATCAAGCCATCTTGCATTAGAAACCCAAGTCCTCCACGCTCTGGGGCTGAGCCCCTCCCTGGCTCAAGGCCTGCTTAGGCCCAAACATGGCACTCAGCCACCTGGAACAACTGTCACCCCCAAGTCCAATTGGGCTTCCTTGTAGTCCGGTGGCCCAGGTGCCTCCCACCTTGGCCACCCCTAACCCCTCGTGACCTTCTCAAGCAGAGCCACTGTTCCCCGCCACACTGGGCCACTCTGCTTGGTGCCCTCTGCTCTCAGAAGACCTCTGTGCTCCGAGTGAGTTGTAACGTGTGACGTGCATGTCCTGCTTCCTCCCCTGGACCGTGAGACCACGAGAATAGGAACTAGGCCTGCATCATCTGGGGACCCAGCCACCAGCAAAAGGTCAGACCCCAAGCACAGTCGTGCTGTCTGGGTACATAGTCTGAAGCAGATGGACGAGTGTTTGGGTGTGACATTCTCAGGCACCTCGCAGCCACTTGCCAGTTCCCCTGCTTGGGCCTGATCTTCCCGCCTGCTCCTTCAAGAAGCCTGTTGTCTGCAGCTCATCCTGTTCCAAAGAGGCTCCCCAGCCCCGGGCTCAGTGACAGCCATTCTGTTGTGTGTGTGTTGGAGTCTCACTGTCACCTGGGCTGAAGTGCAATGGCATACTTGTGGCCACTGAAGCCTCGAGCTGCTGGGCTCAAGCAGTCCTTTTGCCTCAGCCTTCCAAGAAGTTGGAGACCAGTTCTTGCCAAGTTGCCCGGGCTGGTCTCAAACCTGTGGGGACTAAGGCCATGCCCTCACCTCGGTGTCCCAAAGTGTTGGGATTACAGGCGTGAGCCACTGCGCCCAGCTGACAGCTGTTCTTAACTCAAGCACACTTCAACTCAAACCAGCCTACAGAAAAGGCAGAACAGCCGGGCTCGGTGGCTCAGCCTGTAATCCCGCGCCTTTGGGAGGCTGAGGTGAGTGGATTGCCTGAGCCCGCGGGTTCGAGACCCGCCTGGGCAACTTGGCGAGACCTCATCTCTACAATAAATCAAAAATTAGCCGTGCGTGGTAGCGCGCGCCTGTAGTTCCAGCTACTCGGAAGGCTGAGGCGGAAGGATCGCCGGAGCCCAGCAGGTCGAGGCTGCGGTGGCCGGGAGCGGCCACTGCACTCCAGTCTGGGCGACAGAGTGACACTCCAACTCAAAAAAAAAAAAAAAGAAAAGGCAGAACATCAAGTAGATGGAACATCCAAGTGTCGGCATTAAGCCTGGGTGACTCTGGGGAGACTCTGCCACTATGGGAACACCGCCCTGCCTGCGCCTGGGTCTTTCTCTCCCCCATGTAGCCTGTCTCTGCAGCTCCAGGCTGCACTGCAGGAGTTCCAGTGGGGCTCTGGCTGGTCCTGTTAGTGGCACATGCTCGTTGTCTCTGACTCGGTCGCTGTGGCGGGGCAGGCGAGCCGCTAATGGCCAGGCCTGGGTCACTTCTGAAAAGGAAGAGTCAACCTCACTGAACCTCATGAGGGAGAGTGTGGAAGGGAGTCCCCAGCAGGAGACTGGAGTGTTGTCACCATGGCCCGAAGGGCGCCATGACCCTGCCTGCGGAGGAGGGAGCAGAGGGAACAGTGACTCACCCGAAGGCACCAGTGTCCTTAGCAGAGAAGGATTTGCACCCAGGTTTCCCAGCTTCTAAGGTAAGAGCTCATGTGTTGAGACCCAGCTGAGCTGGTGCAGGGCTGGGCCTTGAAGGTGGATTCAAGGCAGCAGAGGGACAAGTCCCAGTGGGCAGGACCTGGGTTTCGGGGGTGGCCACACAGAAGGGATGGAGGTTTGTGAATGAGATCAGCTCAGGACGGGTGGCAGTGAATGGCTGCAGGCCCTCCTTCTACCAGTGACGCCCTCTCTGGCCTGGGGAGAGTTTGTGGCCTGACAGCCCAAACCTCCAGCTCATGACTTTGTTCAGAACGCCTCTGCCTCTCACGGCCCGTCCTCACACACAGCCACCCCACGGCTTGTGTGGACCGTCCAGCACCTGGGTTGAAATGGCAGCGTGCCCGTCACACTTCGCAGGTCACAAAGCCCTTTGCAGACTTGCCCTTTATCTTCATGATCCCTGAGAGGTCAGTCATGCCATCCTCGCTTTATAGATGAAGGCTGCTCAGAGAGGGGAATGTCACCCAGATGGACCCCCGGATGGTGTGGCAACACCGTGGCTGGCATGTACGTGATAACTGCATGGCTCTCTCTCAGAACTGTGCCAGCAATGTTCTGGCTGGTCAGGGCCTGAGCCACAGCCGAGCCCGTGGAAGGGCCGGGACACCCAGCTTAGGTTGGTACGGTGAGGCCTGGTCTTTGCAAGGTGTGCCCCGAATGTGCACACAGGGCAACCCAGGGTTCCACACTGCCCTCCCCACCCCCCTGCATGCTCACCAGCAGGGCCCTGCTGTTTGCCGCAGCATAAGCTACTGCCTACCCATAGGCTTACAAGGGAGTGGAGACTTGGGAGGTGTTTGCTGCCTCTCCTGTAGGGAAGGCTTTGGGAGCCAGAGAACGAAAGGGGAGGAGAGGATCGAGAAAGGGACCCCTAACAAGGCGGGAGGGAGGAGCCTGCAGAAGGAGGACTAGGGCAAGGCCCAAGCCCCTGGAGGTGCCCCCTGGCCCTCACCCGTCCCTGCATTGGCTGCCGCAGGGTCCTGACTGTCCTTGCCCCGCGTGTGTACAGGAGCCAGCTGCCTCCCAGACTGGGAGTGAGGAACAAAGGGTCAGAGTCCTGAAGGTCCAAGCAGTGGCCAGCCCACGTGTGCACAGGCCAGCCCACTGTGGGGGAACCAGCACAAAACTCCCACGTGGGTACAGAGACTCAGAATGGAGTGTCTCCACAGGAGACAGTCTCTTCCTCTGGCTTTTCAGCCACTGACACTCACAGAAGGGGGTGATGACCCTTTGCGATGCCCAGGCTCCTTCCAACTCATGGTTCTGCCGCTGCGGGTCTCGACACTCATTTGTTTGGCCTGAGATGACTCACAAACGGGTTCCGGTGCTGGAGTGGGGAGTGAGGGAGGGCAGGGTACATTACAGAAGATGCTGCCAACAGCTCGGGGCATGATGTGTGCAGCCTGGGCTTGTGTCTCTCTGCTATGTCTCTGGGAGCCCAGAGACTTGGAGTCTAGTCTCATCTCTTAGCTGGCTGCACGGATCTGAGCAAGTCACCACCCTTTGCACCAAGAGTTTGGCCTGAACAGCCCCCAACAGGCTCCGAGTGGAGGATTCTAAACCCACAGTTCTTCTGGGGTAGTTGAGGCACTGCTTTGGGGAAGGACAGGCTGTGTGGGTTCCCTGGACTGTGGCATAGGCAGGGGGTGGGCAACCCACCCAAGGCCGTTGACACAACCCCGGAACTTCCAGGTTTTCTTGGAAAAACTTCTATGAACCACCAGCTAATACAATAGTTCCTTTATTGAGTGCTTACTGTAGACCAGGCATACAACTCAGAGCTAACACTCATGAGTCATTACTATGCAACAGGCACTGTTATGAGTGCTTTGCAAATTCCACTTCACTTAAACCGCACAACCTCCCTGTGAGGTGGGTACTACTGTGATTGCCATGGGCACGGTGAGCCCTTAAAACAAGAACTGACCACTATGAAAAAGGGGCACACAGAGAACAAGAAAGAACTCTTGGAAATATACTTCTTGATAGTACTCAGGCAAATGCAGCCAAGAGACTGAATGGCTGAGTTGACACACATGAGAACCCAGATAGAAATGACACATGGAAGTTATAAGAGAAATATTCCACAGCCAGAGCTTCAGTGTCCCCTGGAAAGGAACGGAGTGCACATTCAAGGAGGGAGACAGGTCAACACCCCGCTCCAGCGCCAGCCTGCCCTCTCCAGCTCAACTGGCCGGAGGCATGGATGGGTGACAGGGAGTTAATGAGTCACTCCTGCCTGGTTAAAGTCCTCGAAGTTTAACACATGTTTTCCAGGTCAAGCTCAGGCTGGACATTCCCATTCCCTTTCCCCAGGGTGCCTGTCCTGTACGCCCAGCAGACCGAGGTTACCAGCTGTCACTTGGCTCCAAGCAGCCCACACAGATCCAGCACCAAGCTGTGCTGTGGCCACGGCTCTGCACACACAGGGCAGGCCTCACACAAGGAGGGGCCCAGATGTGATGACATGGCACATCAACCCAGCCCAATGCCAGTCATTTGCCAGATGCAAGGAGGAATTCCTGTCACTTCAAAACACTGAGAGGGAAACACCAGCCATGATGGAGTAAGGACAGGCGTGCATTAGCCAGTCTTCCCAGGGAAAAATTCAACCTTGCAGTGATCAAAGAGACACAAATGAAAACAAGACATTCTCCTCATCCAGTTAACAAGGACACTTAAAGTTATAGTACTGTTGGAAAGAGAGTACATTGGTACATTCCAGAAAACAACTTTGTACTATGTGTGTAGCATTTGAGCCTGTAAGTCTGTGTTTAGAAAGTGATTCAAAGAAATTATCAGATTTGCAGTCAGATTTATGCAAACTTGTTCTTTCTAATATGACTTGCCTTTGAGAAGAATTGAAAATCAATTAATGCCCAAAAAAAGGAAAATTGAACATACACTATGTCCCATCCATGCAGTAGAATATAATTTATCTACTTAAATCAGGTTTTTAAAAACCATCTGATGAAAGTTAAAGTGAAAAAAGCAGGATAAAAATCTCTGTATAGGAGTTATTCTATATATGGTTGTGTAAAGAAAAAATATATTCATAGAAAAAATTAGAAAGAAATAGATATAAAAATATTTACATTGGTGATTTTTAAGATATTTACATTGAGTAGTGAAATTACAAGTAATCTTTCTTTTTAGCATTATATATTTTACTTTCCCAGATTTTTTTTAATGAACATGTATTACTTTTATAGCCAGAAAAAATAAGATTTGTTATATGTTTGTTTGGATTGTGTAATTTAGTGTGTTATCTTGAAGTAGTTTTTCTATAAATATAAAAGTGAGCCGGGCTTGGTGGCTCAGCCTGTAATCCCGCGCTTTGGGAGGCTGAGGTGAGTGGATTGCCTGAGCCTGCAGGTTTGAGACCTGCCT
>NW_007260488.1:443632-446433 GCF_000164805.1 Carlito syrichta
GGAAGGCTGAGGCGGAAGGATCGCCGGAGCCCAGCAGGTCGAGGCTGTGGTGGCCGGGAGCGGCCACTGCACTCCAGCCTGGGCGACAGAGTGAGACTCCAACTCCAAATATATATATATATATATATGAATGTTCTCACTTCTCAACATATCAGAATATAAGACAAGTATAAAAAAGAAAAAAAAAATCATTGGTAACCACATCATTGTTAACAGTTTCTTGCTATATCACCAAAAAAAAAAAAAATGTCATTTTGGAGTCTTGTAAAAACTGTAGCTAAAAACACATAACAAGACATTTGTCATCTTAATCATTTCTTGGTGTACGGTTCAGTAAAGTATCTTCACATTATTGTGTGACCAATCTCAGAACTTTTGCATCTTGCAAAATGGAAACTCTGTCCCATGAACCAGCAAGTCCCACTGCCTGCTTCCCCAGCCCCTACACCACTTACTGCCTCTTTGAGTCTGACCATTCTAGATACTGCATGTAAGTGGGATCATTCAGTGTTTATCCTTTTGTGGCTGGCAAATTTCACTCAGCACAATGCGCTCCAGCTTCATCCGTGCTGCTGTCAGACTGTCTTCCCTTTGTAAAGCTGAAAGGTATTCCATTGCAGGGACAGGTCACATTTTATTCACCCATCTGTCAATGGGCACTGGGTTGCTTCTGGAGACTTTTTAAAATCAGAACAACATATGTTATATTATTTCTATATTCCTTCTCTGACAATAATGATAGAGTAACACGAGTCGTTTTCAAAGGCTGCCTAGTCATACATAGAGGCAGATACATATTTATTTGACCATGCTTGAAGCATATCTTTGTGGTTTCCAATTTTTTGCTATCATATGCAAAACCACAATAAATGCCCTAGTGCATACATCTTTGTATGCTGTTCCTACTATTTCTTTCTTGTATTTATTTATTTATTTATTTATTTTTTAGTCACCAGGCTGAGTGCAGTGGCACAATCACACCTCATCACAGCTTCAACCCCCTGGACTCAGGTGATCCTTCCACCTCAGCCTTCCTGAGGAGCTGGGACTAGGCAAGTATTGCCATGCCTGACTACTTTTTAAAAAAAATTTTATAGAAACAAGGTCTGGCTATGTTGCCTGGGCTGGTCTTGAACTCCTGGGCTCAAGCAATCTTCCCACCTCAGACTCCCAAAGTTCTGGGATTACAGGCGTGAGCCACCAGGCCTGGCCCCTGCTATTTCTTAAAGGGAAGTTTGGAAAGTGGAATTTGTGAGTCAAAGAGTATTTTTAGATTTGATATTTGTGACCAAGTTGCACTCTAGAACTGACATTCATGTGGATCCCTGCCATCCAGGATCCCTCTGCTTATTTTCCGTGTCTGTGCCAGCACTAGGTATAGTCGCCTTATAAAAAGTGGCACATTTTTGGTTAGTTTTTGCCATTGATGCAGGTAACAAAAATTAAAAAGTGTCCCTGGTTTAATTTACATCTCTCTAATGATTGGTGAAGTTGAGTGTTTTACGTGCGTTTATTTATATCTGACCAGCAGACTGAGTTTCTCCCGGCCAGTGCCTGTTTATGTTCCTGCTTTCTATGAAGATCTTGACCTTTTCCTTCCTGAGGGGCATGAAATCCATTTCATCCTGAGGAAGGATGCTTATGTGCTGCGCACCATGTCTGTGACCAGCAATGTTTGTGGAGCTGCAGAATTAGCTCATCTCTCCAGAGCCAGACATGGTTGGGCTGTTGGGGCTGAGAAGGAGCCTGTCTTGGGAGGAGCAGGGGGAAGGTGCAGAGGCCTGAGATGGGAAAGAGCCTTCTGCTGGAAGCTCCGACAGGAAGCAGAAGCCGAGAGCCAGAAGTGAGGGATGAGCTTCAAGTGTGGAGGAGGCCAGGGAGGCCGGGAGTCCCAGCAGGCATAAGCACACCCCAGAGGAGAAGCCACCTGGCTCAAGTCACAGGTCTTCTGGAAAAGAGAGGCTTGCACGGTCGTCCTGACTTGGCCCCGGCAGGAGTGCAGAAGCCTGAGAGTGGTGCTTCCTGCTCCCTTCCATTCTGCTCTATTCTAGTCCCGTAAAGGGAGATGCAGACCTTTAAATCGGCCTCCTGACCCACCAAGGGCCTGCAACTAGCAAGGTAAAAGCACTGTTGTTGATCGTAGGAAAGATTTTTGTTGGCATTCTCAGAGCAATGGGAAGCCACCATTTAAGCCAGGGAGAGACCTGACCAGATTTAGATTTTTGAAAATATGGTTTTGCTGCCCATGCAAAAGAGGTGGCTGGGTATACCAGTGTTCACGGCAGCCTAAAGGTGGAAGCAAGCCTGGTGTTCCTAGATGGATGAATAAACAAAACGTGGGCCATCCGTACAGTGGAATATTACTCAGCCTTCAAAAGAAAGGAAATTCTGCCATGTGCCATGACATAGATGAAACTTGAGGATGTCATGCTGAATGAAACAAAAGGACAAATACTGTCTGATTCCATGTATATTAGGTACCTAAAATAGTCAGATTCATCGAGGCAGAAAGTAGAAGGGAGGGTGCCAAGGGTTGAGAGGGGAAATGGGAATTAGGATTTGATGGGGACAGACTTACAATTTTGCAGGATGAAAACATTTTGAGACAGCTCGTGGAGCTGGTTGCACAACAGTGTAAATGGATTTCACGGCACTGAACTATACACTTAAAAATGATTACAATGGCAATTTTATTTATGTGCATTTTACCACAATTTAAAAAACTTTTTTAATTTACTGCAATTTAGCCAGGCTCGGTGGCTCAGCCTGTGTTCCCGCGCCTTTGGGAGGCTGAGGTGAGT
>NW_007260488.1:446453-460747 GCF_000164805.1 Carlito syrichta
GACTCCAGTCTGGGCAACAGAGCGAGATTCCAACTCAGAAAAAAAAAAATTACTGCAATTCAAAAAAGGACTGTCAGGATGTGCAGTCAGTGTTCCCAAAGGACAAGACTGCACCTCACACAGGTGGAACGGAAATGGGTGTCATGCTGGGCACTTGGCAGAGAAGGATGGGTCAGAGGAGTGTCTGACTCCTGGGCAGTGGGGCTCTCACTTCTACCCAGTGGGGCTCTCACTCCCACCTGGCAGTGCCAGTGGTTCCTGCTTACCCAGGCTCTGGGGGCTGGAGCAGGCGCTGGGTAAGCAGGAGCCACCGGAACTGCCAGGACCTTGGCCAGGCAGGAGGAGGAGGTAGGGGTCGGGGGTGCCCTGACTTCTCTCTGCTACCCTCCCCTGAGCCTGTTTGTGCCTCCTACTGAGGGAACCAGACCAGAAGTCAGAGGGGAGAACCCAGGAGGTGCTGTCCTGGAGGCCAGCCTCGGGACACGGTGGGTGGCAGGGGAGATGACCAGGAGACAGACAGGAGCATGTGGAGCCAGGCCAGAGAGGTGGTCACTTGGACCAGGGGGGTGGCAGTGGCAGTGAAGACTCAAGTGGCCTTGAGAGTATATTTTAGTGACAGAATCTCAATCTAGCTGGTGCATTGGATGAGGCCGATAAAAAGATTTTGTTTCCTCTTCAGTGGTGACTCTTTGAAAGGCAAAAGACACAGAGCCGTGATTAAAGGCAGAGGCAGGAGTGGCGAGAAACCAAGTTGCAAGGCAGACAAGCCCAGAGCCAGGCCAGCTCAACACAGGCTGAGGGCAGGAGGACGTTCGAAACACCTGTGGGGAGGGCGCAGTTCCCATGGGTCAGGAGGACAGAGCAGAGCAAGTCATATGAAGGCACCCCTTCATCACTGGCCACAGAAGCCCATGGGTACCCAAGGAGGGGCTGCGAGTGGAGTCACTAGGAGAAGGGCCAGCACTCTTCACCCAGGCTGGAGTCTGTTCCTGACCAGCTTATCATCCCAGGGCCTCCTGGCTGAGTTATCAGGAGTATATATTTTTGGTTGAAGGTAGTTTGCTGAAATATTCTAAAAAACAAAGAAAAAAGCTTAATGGAGCCAGGCGCAGTGGCTCATGCCTGTAATCTCAGCAGTTTGGAAGGCAGAGGCGAGAGGATTGCCAGAGCCTAGGGGTTTGAGACCAGCCTGGGCAACTTGGTGAGACCTTGTCTCTACAATAAATTTTTTTTAAAAATTAGCCAGGCATGGTGGTGCATGCCTGTAGTTCCAGCTACTTGGAAGGCTGAGGCAGAAGGATCCCTCCAAACCCAGCAGGTCGAGGCTGTGTTGGCCATGAGCATGCCACTGCACTCCAGCCTGGGTGACAGAGGGAGACTCCGACTCAAAAAAAAAAAAAAAATGCCTAATGGAGGCAGGGCCCAACCTGAGGTGGCCTGTGGGATGGGGGGACACTGGACACTCATCTCTCCTCACCCTGTCTGCCCAGGGACGGGGCCTGGTCCGGGGCCTGCACGGTCTCTACGCGGCCAGGCCAAGGCTGTCTCCAGCTGCACACATAGGACTGTGCAGCTGGCATCGTCAAGAACAAACAGCAAAGAGAAGAATAAAACAGGTGAGGACAGAGCTTGCCCTTTCTGGCTGTGGTGTGACCAAGAGATGAGGGACGTTGGGGTGCTCGTGGGCAAGGGCCTTGCTTCTCTGCTCCACCTGCACCCCACACCCAGGGGCCCTGCTCCCTGCCATTCCCCCCCGCCCCCACCCCACCCCCTGCACACTCCCTCTCTTGCTCCGGTGTTCGCCTCCTCTGGCTGGGTGCACAGTCCTCACGGGTGTTCACCCTCGCTGTGAGGATCACAGAGGCAGAACTGGGCTGAAGACTTCTAACCCCCGGGCCCCACAGCACCAGGACAAACCCACAGCCCCGCCCCCTGCTCCGGTGGGCTCCTCCTGTGGTGCCGTCACCCCTGCAGGGCCAGGGTCCCCGCTTGGATGGGGTCACCGTAGGCCTCCCAGCCATTCTCTGGGTGCGTCCGTCCTGCAACTCTTGCTTTCCACCTGCGTCTTCTCCCTCCTCCCCTCACTCAGCTCCAGGCCATCCTTCTTCCTCAAGACTGGCCTCTTCAGCCGCCTGGAAATAGGCTTTTATCTGGGCCTAGTCCTGGCTGGGACTTCTTTCCATGCCTCTGGCCACTTCTTGCAAAAGCAAGTGTTTCTCATACAGCACTGGGCATTTTGCCATCGTTGGAGAGGCCAGGCAGCGTCAGGGACGTGAAGATCCAGTACCTCAGAAGTCAGACGTGGCCGGTGGCCTCTGCTCTTGGGAGTGTGGCCCTCGGGCAGGGCAGGCTTCCACAGGATGACCCAGAGTACGTGCCTGTGTCAGATCGACAGTCACGGTGTGGGGTGAACAAGACAGACTCTCCAGACTCACACCCAGGCAGGCTGACTTGAGGGGCCTGGGGATCCACTTTGGCCGAAGGCATCTGGCTAAATCTGAAATTCCCAGTTCAGCCAACATTCACTCAGCATCACCGCTGTGTGCCAGGCACTGGCGGGCATTTGGGCCACATCGGTGAGCACAACAGGCAATGATTTTATGAGGGAAGATAGAAAGCAAACAATAGATAGTAACTGACAGGAAGCATCAGAAGGGAGAGAAACAGGAAATGATGGTGCGATGACGGGATGGTGCTTGGGCTTTCAGGCTAGAGGCGTGGGCTGCAGTCTGGAATGGGCCAAGTGGAGCAAGCCTCAGTGAGAAGGTGGCTGAAGTCTTAAAGGCAAGGTCAGGGAGAGGAAATGAGTGTGCAAAGGCCCTGAGGCAGCAAGCCTGGTGTAGGAGAGAAGCAGCAGGATGGTGGGTACAGTGGCAGTAGCACAGAGAGCCAAAGGAGAAGAGGTCAGAGAGCTGACCTCGTGGGCCCTGGGGAGAAGTTCTCTGAGGGTTCTGAGTAGAGAGATGACACGGTCTGACTTATGTCTTTAACAGATCCTTCCAACTGGCTCATCAAGAACGGAAGATGGGTGTGGGGGTCGGATAGGATAAGGTAAAAGCCAGGAGATCAGTTGGAGATGCCTTCTGTGACCTGGGTGAGAGTATGAGGCAGAGTGGCAGCCGTGGTGTGAATCTCTAAAGAAATCCTCAGCAGGTTGGTTGCTCCGCCCAGGCCAGGCTCTGTTCCAAGTGTTTTGCAAGTATTAACTCATTTAACGCTCTCACAGCTGTAAAGCAGGTACTCTCATGGTCCTGTTTTAGAGAGAAGGATACTGAGGCCCAGAGAGGTTAAGCAACTTGCCCCAGGCCACACGGGTAGAAGGAGGCAGAGCCAGGATCTGAACCCAAAGTGTCTGAAGCCAAAGTCCTGGTTCTTGACGAGCCACAATTTTCAGACCAAAAAGTCACAGCCCCTGCCCTGAGGGATGACATTTGTTGAGAAAATAGAACACTGGGCCCTGAATCAGGAAGCGGGACCTGCAGAGGGAGAAACCGTGAGGCTGGGTCCGACTGCTGGCAGTTCCGGCTGCACTGCTACTGGTGGTGTGAACTCAGGCAAGCCCCTAACCCTCCCCAAACCTCCACTGCACCTGGTGGGAAATGAGGGCCATGACAGTGGCTGTCTCGCAGGGCGCTGCAGGAGCTAATGTGTTGGCTGAGCACAGCAGGACTTAGCCACCCTGTTAGTCCCACCCTCTGCCTGGATGAGCCACACCGTGCAGGGCAGGGAGGGCTGGAGGCAGGACCGTAAGGCTTACGTCCCCGGGCCTGAGAGGAGCCATGATGGGCACAGTAGGCGACATCGAGAACACGGGTGGACTGGGGCTGAGGGCTCTAGGGGACACTGGCCATCTGGGAAGCAGAGCAAAGCAGGGATCGAGGCCCCAGACACTGGGGCTGGCCAGCTGTTTGACCTCCCTAGGTCTTGACTTCTCTGGGCCTCAGTTTCCTTATCTCCGAAATAGAAAAGAAAAACGATGGCTCCACCAGAAATCTTCCTAGCCAAGGGGCCGCGAGCTCAGACACAACCAGCTGCTGCAAATCGGAGACACTGCCGGGCAAAAACCTGTCACTCCACTGGTTGTGAAATGTGAAATCCATTTTACTCTTTTCCCCTGAGGGCTCTGGTCCCTCTGAGGTTGTAAATTTGAAGCTTGCATCTTTTAAAGCAACTTCTATTTTTGACCAGGAAGCTGGGGGGGGGTTTTCTTTGAAATTTGCAACAATGCCCTGGCTGTATGTTGCTGCTGTTTACGTCCACTGTACTTAGTTCATCGGAGGGGGTTCTCTCATCCCAAACCGACTTCTTTCCTTCCTAATTTTTTTCTCCCTTGTGGGGACCTTAGCTGGTAAATTTAAACCATGTGTTTTGCCCCAGAGAGAAAAGTCCTCTGTTAACTGTCTGGATGGCCCACTCTTCGTGTTTATTGTTCATTCCGGTGCACTTGGGATCCTTGCCAAGTTCATCCCCCATTTCACAAATCCAGTAATTGCCCCAGTGCTGTGGCTTAGCTTAGTTTTTTCTTTTTATCCTCCCTGTTCGCTTGTAATGGATTTGAGGACTTCTTTCCCCTCACCAAGAAATGAAATCACCACTTTTCTGATATTTACTTCTGATTTGAGTAGCATATATGTTCCAAGGGGAGAATTTTGTTCTGTTTCTCTCATTGAATCATGTATTCCACAAACACCTGTGTGCCAGGTTCTACAGTGTGTCCTGGGACATGCCTTTTCCAAGTGACTTCATCAGTGCTTGTGGCTTTTATTCCATCTGTTTGGCAGTGACTTCCAAATTTCTAATTCTTGCTGAGATCTCCCCCCTGAATTTCAGTCTCACGGATCCAGCCACCTGCCTGTTACCTCCAAACGGGTGTCAGACACTCCCCCATTCCAGCAGACTCACTCCTAACACTTGTGGAACCCAGGACAAGAGTCAAATGAAGGGCACTGCCCACCCCTTCCTTCCCATCCCAGCTCCCTCCAGGGCTCCATTCACAGCTATATAGGCCCCACTCACACATGGGTAGGCACTCTGTCTGGGCTGATCTCATGCTGTGTCCACATCCCCACTCTACCCCCACAAGCAGTGCCCCTTGGCCTCCCCCCGGGCCTAAGGAAGTGGGCACCCCACCACAGTCCCCCTTGGGGAGGATGAGCAGAAAAGGTTGGCTCCAACCTGTCCGAGCAGGGAATTCTGGGGTCCAGAAACCTGAGACGTCTCTCCAACATTCTTACCTCCTGACCCCACAGCCAGCCCCTGGCCAAGTCCTGTAGATGGTCTTCCTACCTCTTCTCTCCCCAGTGCCTGGGTCTTGGTCCAAGTCACCTCCCCCTCATCCAGAGCTCAGAGCAGTAGCTTCCATACCTACTGTTATCTCTCCAATCTGCTTGGATTTCTTTTAATGTCAACTAAATTAAGTCTTTTCCCTGCTTAAAAACCCTCCAGTGGGTTTTCATCACACCTGGAAACATACAGACTGCTCTCCACATCCTCAAAGGCCCTGCTTCATGACCCAAGCTGTCACCATGCCTGTCTTCCACTCTGTCCCCATTGGCCAGGGCAGACGCAGCATGTCTTAATCCCTTGCAGCTCCTCCCATCCAGACATGGCATCTATTTCTTTCATCCTCTTGGGTCTGAGCTAGCCTGTAACTCACTTTGGTCCACAGAATGTGGCAGAAACCATGGTGAACCTCTCTGAGGCTGGGTCTCAAGAGATTTTGCAGCTTCTGCACATACACCTAAGACCCTGCCAAGCTGCATGTAATAAGCCCAAGGGGGAGAAAGACAGCATAAAGCAGAGATGAGCCGCCTCAACTAAGGCCCCCGAGGTCACCCACCTCCACCCATATGGTGGCCGACCTCAGAGGCATGAATGAACTCCTCTGAGTCTAGCAGAAGAACCGCTTGGAGCCCAGTCCAAATTGATGATCTCCAGGACCATGAGCAACATCAGTGGTGGTGGTTTTTAGCATTCTGTTTTGGAGTGACCTTTTCCAGAGCATGGCTGACTGACACCTTTCTCTAGCTCTTCGGGTCATCGAGGCTTTCCCTGTGACTGGGCTCTCACTCCTGCTTCTTCCCATCAACAGCCCATGTTATCCTAACTTTACTAGGCCAGTTCTTTCTTGGCTTTTAGACTTCACCTTCAACAATTCCACTTTGCAGGTCTTCTCTGACCTTCATGGGAAAACATGAAGAACCATGTTTCTCCTCACCCTCCCTCTGTGAAGTGAGAGGGATGAGGCCATTCTCCCAGTATGCGGGGCCTCCTGCCTGCCAACCATTTTCTCACCCGCTCTTTCATATCTCTGGCTGATTAACATCTCTCTCCCCTGCCAGGTTATAAACTCTATGGGAGCAGAGACTGTATCTCTGCTCACTGTCACACTCTCAGCTCCTGTCACTATGCTGGCACTTGGGAGGAGTTCCACGAATGCTTGCTGAACAAATTATCCACATCTGAGTCGTCTTTTTCACCAACACCTGGCACTGGCAACACGTAGGAAATGTTAGATCAGAGTGGGATGCATGGATTGGATGAAGCCCTGCTAAGTGACAGCCCCATGGAGCCAGAGCTCTAGTCCCTCCTAAGTAACTCTGTCCTCCCAGATGCTCAGGCCAGAAGCACTGCTAGTGGGTCTTCATTGGCTTCTCTGTCTCGTAACCTGCATCCAGCAAATAATGCACAATAGATCTAGGATTCAGTCCCTTTACACCACTCCCATGGCCCCGTCCCTTCTTCAGATCACCACCATCCTTCTCCTAGACCACTGCAGTCACCTCCCACCATGTTCCCTGCATCTACCCTGCACTCTCCCGTCTCTTCTCAACAATGCAGCCGCAATGACCCTTCAAAACTATGAATGAGGCTGGGTCTGTGGCTCACACCTGTAATCCTACCACTTGGGGAGGCTGAAGCAGGAGGATGACTTGAGGCCAGGAGTTCAAGACCAGCCTAGGCAACAAAACAAGACTCTATCATCACAAAAAGAATTTTAAAATTAGCCAGGCATGGTGGGTCAAGCTTGTAGTCCCAACTACCTGTGAGGCTGAGGCAGGAGGATGGTGTGAGCCCAGGAGTTCAAAGCTGCCATAAGCTATGATTGTGCCACTGCACTCTAACCTGGATGACAGAGTAAGAACCTGTCTCTGAAAAAAATAAAAAATAGAAATAAGGGAAAAAAACCTGTGAATGAGATCATGCCCCCCCCCCCCCCGTTTAGAACTCACTTCACCTGGGGAGGTGAGCGCCTCAGCAGTGGCCAACAAGGCCCATTTGGCTCTGGGCTGCCGGCCACACTCCCCTCCTGTGGTTCCTCAGTCCTGCTCCAGGGTGGGGGCTTGCTCCCCACCTGAAGCCTCTTCTCCTAGCAGTGGCTGACTCATGCCCTTGCCTCTTTGGGGTTCCGTTCCCCACCAGGCCCCCTGGCCACAAAATAACACCCCCGTGGCCCAGGGCCTTCCCAGCCTCTCCATGGGGCCTCTTCTCTGGCCTGCCACCCAAGGGACAATCTGCATGTCGTCTCCCCCATGAGGGTAGCTCTATGAGGGGTGGGCCTTTGCTTCTTTTGTTCTTTGCTGCATCCCCAGCATGTTGGGTGTGTGGGGAACGCCCAGTGAATCTTTCCTGAATGATGGGAGGACTTACTTCGCCTATGCAGTCTGGGGCCGCCCCAGCAGTTCTTTTGTAGAGTTCTGTCAGTTCCTAATAGGCCTCCCCCTGCAACTCCAGCATCTGCCCCTGCCTGGCTCACCCTACAGACTGGTCAGAGAACAGCTGTGCAGGCAGGCACCTTTGCGTGCTGCCCAGGGCTCTCCATGCCAGCAAGCTCATCTCCAAGAGACCTCCTCCCGCCTCCTCTGGGCTGATAGTGACTGCACCGTTGTGACTACATTTCTGGTGGCCACTAAGCTGCCATGTGTTGCAGAGCACACGGTCCCTTGTCTGATTCTAAACTCCTGAGGTCGGAGGAATGTGGCTCTCTGGCTCAGCCCCACAAACATTTCCTGAGTGCTCACTCCAGTCTAGGTTTAGGAGGAAAGAGGCTGCCTTTGCTCGCAGCCTCCCAGGAGACCAGCCTCCACGTAGGCAGGGGTGAGCCACGTGCAGGATGTGGCACAGCATTGCAGGGCAGTGCTCCTCAGGCTCTTGCCACCCCGTGTCACTCATCAATCCCTGCATGTGGGCCAAGCTTGCCTGCAGGAGCCGACCATCCATGCACCCGCCATCTTTTGGCAGAGTCAGCCAGCTGAGGGCTGCCCGAGCATCCGGCTGTAAACTAAAACGAATGCTAAGGCACTATGGAACGTGGAGGTTACTCGCTCCCTTTTTTAGACTACTTCGAAGTGTGTAGACTAAAAAAATAAATTAAGCTTTTAATGAATTAACATTAGCTTTATTCAGAAGTCTCACTGAGGACTACGTAGACAGAAACCCCCCTCAGCCCAGGAGCAGCCCTTTAGAGCAGCGGTGCCCAACCTTTCCCATATCAGGGACCCATTTTGTGGAAGACAATTTTTCCACAGACTGGGGTGACGATGGTTTCGGGATGATTCAAACGCATCACATTTATTGTGCACTTTATTTCCATTTCTATCTTCATTACACTGTAATATATATAATGAAATAATGATTATGAAATTATTATTTTGATATGAGTCTGCAAGCAATGGACTGATTATGGTCTCTGCATAGTCAAACCTCACTGCTAATGTCAATCTGCATTTGCATCCACTCCCCAGTGCTAGCATCACCGCCTCAGCTCCACCTCAGATCATCAGGAATTAGATTCTCATAAGGAGCACACAACCTAGATCCTTCGCATGCACAGCTCACAATAGGGTCCATGCTCCTTGAGACTCTAATGCGGCCACTGATCTGACAGGAGGCAGATTCCACACTTGCCTGCCACTCTCCTCCTACCATGTGGCCTGGTTCCTAACAGGCCATGAACTGTACCATGTTCCTGGCCTGGGGGCTGAGGACCCCTGCTTTAGAGAGTTCTACCAGCTGTGCTGGCATAGTGTTTCAGGCCACTGTTGACATGCAGGTGGTGGAAATTCAGAGTATGCAAAAGCACATCAGAGTTTTGGTGTGAGAGTACATCTGGTTATAGAATACGGAGGCATAATCACTAACCTCGCCAGATGTTATCTTACATGCAGGAAAAGACAAGGCTAGGGCATTTATCTTTTAAGGACTATAATGACTCAGGCAAGAGATATAAGGAACCATGTGCTTTCTCCTGTTTTGTCTTCAAAGCATTCTGGAGAGCTGCACATTGTCACAGAGTCAGAGCCTTTATAAAATTATGCTGGCAGTCAGCACAGTGGCTCATGCCTATAATCCCAGCACTTTGAAAAGCCAAGGCAGAAGGATTACTTGAGCCCAACAGTTCGAGACCAGCCTGGGCAACACAGTGAGACCTCATCTCTATTTTTAAATAAAATAAATTTTTTAATGAATTTTAATAAAATTACTCTGGCAAACAAAAATAAGCAAGCATGGTTTCTCACATTTGTTGCTTTGTCTCCCAAGTGTATTTAAATTGCACTAAATACATTCTGACCTCCTTAGATGTGGGGAATGTCTTGCTCGCCCTCATCATCTCTACAGGGTCCACTTAGCTGGTAGCTGACATGGAGAAGGAATCCCAGTCACACTGGCTGCATAACAAAGATTCCAGAACTTAGTGGCTAAAACAATGACAATATTTATTTTCCCCACAAAGCTTTCATTTAACTGGGGATAATTCATTTCCACTTCACTCAGCTGAGTTGATTCAAAGTCTGAAGCTGACATTACCTGAAAGATTGTTCATTCATTCACATGTCTGAGAATTGATACTGACTGTGTGCGGAGACCTTCCTGCAGTTGCCAGCCAGAACACTCACATCTAGCCTCAAGAGTCATACAACCTCACCTCTGCCACATTCTATTACATGTGGTCCCACCATGCCAAAGCTTTCTCACTTCATGGAGGCTGGCCTCCAAGGTTGAGAGTCAGAAGGGAGAGCACCAGGAGGAAGCCATATCACCTTTTATGATCTAGCCTCAAGAGTCATACAACCTCACCTCTGCCACATTCTATTTGTTGAGGCAGTCCCAAGTCCCAAATAGTCTCTGTGTCCTGATAGAGAGTAGCAAATTTACAGAAGCACATGAGGGACTGGACATACAACCTTGGCTATTTTTGGAAAATACTATCTGTCACAGGAAGCTACAAAATGCCTTCCATATCCCAGGAGGAAAGTTATTCCAACCTAGAATTCTGTATCCAGCTAAACTATCAACTATGCAATCCTCTAGACAAGCAAGTTCTCAAAAGTTTACCTCTGTGACTTTCTTTCAGGAAGCTACTGGAAGAATGCACCACTAAAACAAGAAAGTAAACCAAGGAAGTAAAGACACTTTCTTATAAGACAAAGGGAAAGGGCAGTCCTCAGATGAGAATTGTACAAGAAGCCAAGAAATCAGTCAGTCAAGATGAGAGCAGGAGAGTGCACAGGTGCAAGAGGGATGCCTGCAGGAAGACAGACAAATGTATGGCACTGACGGAGCACCTGTGTGTCTGCCCTTGGGAAATGACATTTACAGGGATCGTGAGGATTAGTGAGCACAACATGCAGAATGGACTAGATAATAGTGGGGCCAATTGACTGAAACAGAGCCCAGACACAGGTCTAAGTACATAGATGCTTAACATTCGGCAGCAATACAAGTGAAGATTAAAAAAAAAAAAAAAAGTGAAGATCAGAGGGAGAAGGATGGACGGTCTTACATATGACAGGGTGGCAATCGGTTAACTAAATAAGTAAAATTAAATTTGCACCTCACACTATACACAAAAATTATTGTCATGTGAACTAAAGACCAAAAGGCACATTTGTAAAATTTTGGAAAATGAAGATATTTGTCACATACATCTGACAAAGGATGAGTACCTGCAGAACATAAGGCACTTCTGCAAATTAACAGGGAAAAGGCAAGTAAAACAATAGAAAGTGCATAAAGGAGTTCAAGAGACACTTCACCAAAGAGGACAGCCGAAAGTCAGTGAGCACGTGAAAAGCTGTTTGGCCTTACCGTCAACAGGGTCGTGTAAATTAAACCCATGGCCGGGCTCGGTGGCTCAACCTGTAATCCCAGCGCTTTGGGAGGCCAAGGTGAGTGGACTGCCTGAGCCTGCGGGTTCGAGACCTGCCTGGGAAACTTGGTGAGACCTCGTCTCTACAATAAATCAAAATTAGCCGGGCGTGGTAGCTCGCACCTGTAGTTCCAGCTACTTGGAAAGCTGAAGCGGAAGGATCACCGGATCCCAGCAGGTCGAGGCCTCAGTGACCAGGAGCAGCCAGTGCACTCCAGTCTGGGTGACAGAGACTCAAACTCAAAATAAATAAATAAATAAATAAATAAATAAAACCCACAACAAGATAGGGCTCTCCCATCAGACTGGCCAAAATTAAAAGGCCCAGCTAGGTAGAATGCAGAAGGAAGTAGATCAAAGGAAATTTACATCCCTGCTGGTGGTGTAACAAGGACAACCACTCTGGAAAACAGTTGGGCCTTATCTAGTATAACTGAACACACAAACATCTTATGGCCTAGCGATTCCACTCTTGAGTGTATTGCCAATAAAAATTCTTTCTGTGCATCAGGAAACATGTACAAAATGGGTTTCAGAAGCATTGTCTGTAAAAAGAAAACACTGGACACAACGCAGGTGTCATCAACAGTAAAATGAACAAATTGTGCTGCACACATACAGTGAAAAACCACTGTGCAGCCAGTGACAGTGGATGAGCCACAGGCATGTGCGTCAACAGTCAACAGGGTGGATTTTACGACGCTGAGCAAAAGCAGCAAGTCCCCAAAGATGAGGACAGATGACTCGACTTCTTTTTTTTTTTTTTTTTTTCAGTTGGAGTCTCACTGTCACCCAGACTGGAGTGCAGTGGCCGCTTCTGGCCACCGCAGACTCGACCTGCTGGGCTCCGGCAATCCTTCCACCTCAGCCTTCCAAGTAGCTGGAACTACAGGTGCACACTACCACGCCCGGCTAATTTTTTTGACTTATTGTAGAGATGAGATCTCGCCTGCACAGGCGGGTCTCGAATCTGCGGGCTCAGGCAATCCGCTCACCTCAGCCTCCCAAAGGCGCGGGATTACAGGTTGAGCCGCCGAGCCCGGCGACTTGACTTCTATAAAGATCACCACTAGGTGAAGCTAAACATGTTATTGTTTAAGAATACCTACATGGATGATAAAACTGCAAAAGCACACTTTTGAGTCAGGATAGGGTCACAGGAATATCTAAGAAACTGGCAATTCTTAACATGGACATTTGTTCTTTTTAAAAAATAATTATTATTTTAGCTATACATGCATTTTTATATACTCTTCTGTATGATTGTGTATTTTACAATAAAAAATGGTAAAAACTGAGAAGGTAGAAAATATGATGCTTAATTTCAAGAAGAACAAAATAATTTGTGCAAAGGAAGTCTCAGAAGGGAACAACACCAGCATGGGCATAATAAGGCAGAGTCAAGATTGTGTCCCAAACTCTGAAGTAACTTGTATCAGGAGGTTGACAGATAGAACCCAGAGTTGTATAGGAGTGCTAAACCCTCAACTCCCATGAAGAGAAGTTGACTGAAAATCATCAAACGTTGATAAATTCAGAAACCAAAGTTTAAACTCATGATTTAGAAAAATGAAGAAATACACCAGAAGAAATAGCCAAAGGAGTTTGAAAGATGGGAGGGGAGGCATGGGACAGGGAAGTGCTGATTTCCATCACATGGTTAAAATATATGTTTGTTAAGTAAATACTTAATAATAATTGTTGAAGAGGTTGCAAACAGGTCCTTCAGAAATGCAGATTAAAGTGGCTCAGGTGAAGGCTGCTGCCTATAATCCCAGCACTCTGGGAGGAGGCCAAGGCAGGAGGATTGCTTGAGCCCAGAAGTTTGAGACCAGCCTAGGCCTCAAGCGAGGACTCACCTCTACCAAAAAAAAAAAAAAAAAAATAGAAAAATTAGCCAGGTGTGATGGCGTGTACCTGTAGTCCCAGCTACTCGAGAGGCCAAGGCAGGAGGATCACTTAAGCCCAGGAGTTTGAGGCTGCAGTAAGTCATGATCATGTCACATGACTCCTGCCTGGGCAACAGAGAGAGGATCTGCCTCAAAAACTAAATAATTAAAATCAGAAATGCTAATTAAAATATTTGGGGCTTTGACCACAAAATTAGCAAAAATGAGAAAACTGAATAATAGTGTGGGTCCCTGTGGGAAGAAGTTAGCCCCTTCTGTGCTATTGGTGGAAGTGAACATTCGAAGAGGAAAAAACAAAAACTTGAAAGGCAATTCAGCAGCATCTGTGTAAATGGAGAGTGGCCCACTCACTTCTTACACATGTGTGGACAAGGATGGCCATTATTTACAACAGAAAGGAAAACCTGAGGACCATCCACCGTGGACAGGTGACTCGTGAATCCTGAGTAGATCAATCATTCAACACACACAGGAGCACCACCATGTGCCATCTGGGGCACGGCTGGGAACAAGACAGACTCTCAGCTCTGAAGGGTCCATGCTGGGAGAGTGGCTGTCCCTGGACACTGGGAGCTGCAAGCCGCTGTGCGAAGAACTCGGTGGCTCTCCCCTGCCCATGAGCAAGGCTCCGTGGCACAGTGTTGTCTAAACGGCAAGTCGCAGGAAAATGGGGCGATGATCCCGTTCACGGAAGCACGCATCCCCAACCGCAGGGGTGGCAAGTTCTGGGGCAACTGCCGGGAGGGGAACAGGGTAGCTGGCCGAAGGGGATGTCCACCTGTCACACCTTCATTTTTGCATCACTGGGACTTTTTTACACCCTCCATGCATTCGTGCATTTCTTATCTTATGTTTGCAAACCGCATTTAAAGCCCGGTGAATCTGCAGTTGGTTCAAACCCGGGTTGCGTGAGAGTTTCCTGCTGTCGGCTTAGAAGGGCTCCGACTCGAGTCGGAAGGCTTGGAGTGAGGAACGGGGTTCGCACTGAAAGATCCGGAGTCGGGGTAGACTCGGGTTAGAAGCCAAGGCTAGGATGGGCGGGGGCGGGCTGGAGTTCGAACTGGGATGCAGACGTCTCAACTAAGCTTAAAGCCGGGCGGAGAGTTTGAGATCCGGCGGGTTCGGAGCCGGAAGGTGTGCACGTGGGGCTGAGACCGCAGGCTCTGCGGCCCTCCCAACACCCCTCGGGGCGGGGTCTCTGCCGCGATCCCAGGGAGGCGCCTTCGGGGCGCCCG
>NW_007260488.1:461250-470195 GCF_000164805.1 Carlito syrichta
CCGCCGGCGCGCCCCCGCCCGGCCGTCCGCTAGTCCCCCACGCATGTTCGGCTCTCCGTGCGAGCGAGGCCTCGGCAAAAACCCGGGCTTCGTTTACCCAAACTGTGTGTTCGTCCCGACGTGTGCACGCTTCGGGCACCCTCGAAGTCCTCTCCGTCTGGTGCAACGCCCCCATCGAGACGCTCTTTCCCGTCGCTCAGAACGGTGTTCGGGCTCGTCCACGGAGCGCCTGCCAGTGCTTCCGCCGCTTTTCGTTTCGCCTCTCCCGCGTGGACGAAACGTTTCCCTCCGAGGACCTTTTTCGTCAGGGGAGCAGAGCACGTCGCGCGGGCTGGGGCCAGGTGGACAGGGAGGGCGGGGCACGGGAGTCGAAATCCGGGGCGCTCGGCGCAGGGCGGGCGGGTGCGCTCCCAAGTCAGCTACGGGAGGTGGGCGACGGCGCTGAAATACTCCAAAATGAAAACCCCACGTCTTTTAATAAAAATAAAAATTTTAAAAAAAATAATAAACAAACTGAATTTTAAAAAAGAAAGAAATGCCCCGAAGTGGTCGCAGCCTCTCCCAACGCGGCTCGCTGGCCCCTGGATGCCGAGGGGTTCACCCTTACCTGGCCGGGGAAGCCTGCGCTCCGAGGAGCCAGCCCGCCAAAAGATAAATCCGGGTTTGGGGGCTTAGGACTTGTCCTCTCACTCTCCGCGCCACTTACCGTCTGCTTTCCATGGCCTCAAGTGACAAACTACTTGTTGGACACTGCACTCGTGCCAGGCATGGAGGTCAAGGGGTTCAGGACACAGTTCTTGTCCTCATGGCACCTCCAGGAACGCAGAGGAGACACTCACCGAGGCCCTCATGAAATGGCCGCTGCTTGGGGGACACAGTGAGGACACAGCAGCCCAGACCTGGGCTCATGGGCAGCCGGGCTGAGGCTGATTCCAGGACGGGCTGGGCAAAAGCAGGGAGGAATTCAGAGGGCAGCCCTTTGGCAGAGGCAAAAGCCTGGAAGCTAAGTGGGCTCTGAGCAGAAGGTGAGGCGGGGTCAAGGGAAGAGAGGTCAGGCCCGCCAGTCCCCGTCAATGGCACCAACTGGGGCGACAGTGCCACTGAGCCATTTCTTTTACATGTTCACTGTTTTATTCATTACAGAAGTCACTCGTTTCTACAACATTGGGGAAAAATAGAGATCAATAGAGGAAAAGTAATCAGTCACAATCCCACCACACAGAGATCATCTTCAGGTGTCCATGCATGTGTGGTGATTTCCCCAGCATCCATGGTAGAGCTGCCTGGGGCTAGATGAGGGACTAACAGCTAGTAAGCTGCCCCTGACATATGGCTTGAAGATACCTCTGTGTGGGGATGTCATGAAGGGGGGTGTGGGCATAGCTGATACTTGGTCACTCTCCCAAGAGCCATTCCAATCCCTCCATCTCCCTCCCAACAGAGCTGATGGTGTCCAGGCACCCACCTTGTCCCTGGGGCCCTTGTCCCTGGGGGAGGGATCCTCTCACAGAGGTCCCATTCTCCATCCCTGCCTGCGACAGGTTTAGGCGTGCAGGAATTTTTTTTTTCTTTTTTTGGCTAGGGAGACATAACAAAAAGTGTGCTAAGGGGCTTCTCATTGTGAAATATTTCCTTGTCATTTCAGTCATTTCTAGTGGAGGTTTTTGTTTCTTGAAAGAAAACACCCAAATGATGTCAGAAACTATTACTGAGATCTACCTTAATGCTGGACTCCTAGGGCTAAATCACATCCTTCCATGGGGCAAGCCCATCTGCCTCAAATCGCCTGTTCTTTCTGTATTTTCTCTTGTATCTGAGGAGTCAGCACCATGGTTCAGGCTGTCATAATCCCTTTAACCACCTGGGACCTCTGCTCCTCCCAAGCCTGTGGAGACAAGGCATGGGAGCACCACCTCTGACCCAGATCGATGCTACATGAATTTCTTACTCAGCTGCACTGCATTCTCCAAGCCTTAGTGGTCTGCCTCCTGATCCATAGCATGGGGGATCTGGCTTCTATGACCTAGTCTCTGTTGCAGAGCTGCGGAGAGGACCTGGGTCATTTCTCCAAGTCCCACTGCGTGTTGGCTCATCCATAAGGAAGCAAGATAGAACCATGACGAAGACCTTTGAGAGAGTTGTCCACAGGCACTGTGTCCTCTTCCTCATCACCCATCCATCTCACCCCACCTCCAGTAGATCTCGAAACTGCTCGCACCAAGGTCCATGGGTTCACGGGCAAATGCCATGAACACTTTTCAGTCTCCCTCACATTGGCCACTCAAGAAGAGCATCTAGCAGTATGGATCACCCTTCTTCGGCTTTTGAACATATTTATTGAGCTATAATTTGCATATCAAAGTTTTACCCACTTAAAGTGTGTTTACTATATTTACAGAGTAATTCTGATTTTGAGAAAACTTTCATCACCCCAAAGAAAGCATCCCATACCCATTAGCCATCACTGCCCATTCTGCCCATTTCTCCATTTGCATATAAATGTCATCATAGTCTTTGTGTTTTTCTGTGACTTTTTTCCACTTGGCGTAATGTTTTCAAGCTTCATTCATGTTCTAGCATTTATCAGTACTTTACTGATAAATATTTCACTGATATACTACATCTTGTCTATTCTTCAGCTGATAAACAATGGGTTGTTTCCACTTCTTGGCTATTATGAAGAATGCTGCTATGAACATTTGTGTAAAAGTTTTTGCGTGAACATTTATTTTCATTTTTCTTAGGTATATGCCTACAAGTAGAATTGCTGGCTCATATGGGAAGCCTATGTTTAATGACTGAGGAAGTGCCAGACTGTTTTCCAAAGTGGCTACACCACTTTACATTTCTACCAACAGTATATGAGAGTTCCAATTTCTCTACATCCACACCAATGCTTTTTATTGTCTGTCCTTTTTATTATAGCCATCCTAATGGATATAAAATTTTTATCTCACTGTGGTTTTAATGTGTGTCTCTCTAATGACTGATTTGAGCATCTTTTCATGTATTTATTGGACATTTGTGGGGTTTTTTGTTTGTTTGTTTTTGGACAGTCTTTCACTCTGTTGCCCAGGCTGGAGTGCAGTGGCAGAATCCTAGCTCACCACAGACTCAATCTCCTGAGGTCAAACAATCCTTCCACCTCAGTCTCCTGAGTAGCTGGGATTACAGGCGTTATGTCACCACACCTGACTACTTTTTTTGTTTTTTTTTGTAGCGATGAGATATTACCATATTGCCCAGGCTGGACTAGTCTCGAACTCATGGACTCAAGTTCCAGGTCTCCCTAAGTGCTGGAATTACAGGCATGAGCCACCATGCCTGGTCAACATTTATACATCTTCTTTGGAGAAATGTCTATTCAGATCCTTTGCCAACTTTTCAATTGGTTCGTCTTTTTATTATGGAGTTAGAGGAGTCCATTACAAAGTCTAGATAGATACACCTCCCTTATCAGATATTATCTGCAAGTATTTCCCCCATTCTTTTTATTTTCTTGATGGTTTATAGCACAAAAGTTTTTCATTTTGGTGAAGTCCAATTTACCTATTTTTTTCTTTTGTCATTGTGCTTTTAGTGTCATATCTAAAAAACTATTGCCTAACTCAAAGTCACAAATATTTACTTCTGTGTTTTCTTCTAAGAGTTTTACAGTTTCTGCTCTTATATTTAGTCTGTGATTCATTTTGAGTTCATGTCTGTGTACAATATACAGTGAGGTCCAGTTTCATTCTTTTGTAGGTAGATATCCAGTTGTCCCAACACCGCTGGCTGAAACACTTTTCTTGCCCATTGAATGGCCTTGGCAACTACCTTTCTTCTCCATTCCTTTGGCTTTTTAAATCATATACTTCCCAGTCTTCTTCCTGCATCTCTGGCCCTTCTTTCTCCCTGATGATCCTCTCCCTCTTTGGGCTGTCCCTTCCTCTTCTCACTCCACATGTTCCTCAAGGTGATCTCACCCACCAGCCCTCTCCGCCTGGACCTTCAGACCACTGGTGCAGCACCTGCTCTCTGGACACCCACTCCTGGAGATGTCCGAGGGTGACTCACCCTGTCTACGTCCGACCTGGTTACTTCCTCCACATCTATTCTCCATGTTAATGGAGGTCCTCCAAGACGCAGATGTCAAGACAGAAATAAATGTACAAGAGATTTTGGGAAGGGAGAGACGCCTGTTCAGATAGAGGAGAGAGGAGCAGGAAAAGGAGGGAGAGCCTCATGGCCAGGGCAGGTCTGACATCCGTGAGGGGAGAGTGGAAAGGAAGGGAGGCTGGGTGAAAGGGCCCTTGGGTTGTGCTGCAGCCCTGAGAAAGCCTCAGCCAGGCCCACAGGAAGCTCTGGAGCGAAGCCCACCTGGAGGAGGCCCCTGTGAGGCAGGGATGGACCGCTCTGATGCAGATGGCTCCAGCCCACTGAATCCAAGACCTTCTTTATGATCCTATTTACTTGGCTTCTCTGGCAGTGCAGACAACTGTATATGCCTGGGATGTGAATGCCACAGGTCACCCCTGTTTTTCCCAGATGCCAGTCAAATTATCTGCCCATCTGAGCTGTCAGGAAAACAATCTGATTAATGCAATTGCTCATGAAATAAAACACATGCCAGGGCAGAGCCCCTGACCCTGGGATGGGGACATAGCTGTTTAAGGACTTTGCAGCTTTTCCCTGAAACAAGTAGAGCCCTGCAGGTCACAGTTTGTGCAGGGGCATAGTCATGCAAACAGCACATATCACCAGCACTGCCCATGAAATGCCCTTGACTCCTGTGAAGTGTGGTAGGCATGGCTTGATCAGTCTTCATATCCTGACACCTCTGAGCAAAAGGGAAATCCACGTACAAGAGATCAGGGCATTTAAGGCATTTTACCTTGAAGATGACTCCAATCCTGGGCGGGGAGTCACAAGAATCCTCCTGAGTTTCTGTTTGCTGCGGGGTTATTCCATTCCAGTTCACATTAAGCCTCTATTAATAGATACATTGCATGTTGTCCAGATGTGTTTACTGCTCTGAGCTGCACCATACCTGGGTTCCAAAGTCAGCTTGAGTCATGTGGGCCCAGATGTCAGGCCCCAGAAGGCTGACAACCACAAATGGGGCTGGGGAAGGAAGCTGCCCTTGTGAGCAATAGACAGAGTTCGTCTCCAGGTCCATGCCCCAAGACCTTCCCTCCCCAACTGGTTGAGTGCTGCCTCTCTCCAGGCCAGTGGGAAGAGGTCCAGGGTGGTGGTTAAAAGACTGGGCTGTAGGTTCGGACCACCTGAGTTTGAATCCCATTTCTGCCACTTATGGACTCTGTGACCTTGGGCAAACGACTTCGTGTCTCTGTTCTTCAGTTTCTCGCTGGAATAACTGTAGCCTGGCTGGGATGCACTGTAGGCAGGTTTGCACAGCACCAGGCTTGCCAACAGACCTCACTCAACCAGACAAATACTGCAGACCATCAGATTGGGAGACAGGTATTATTTGACACCAACTAAGTGCCAGGCTCTGTGCTAGCCATGTGACATTTTTACCAGGTCATTATTTCCATTCCCACTTTACAGACGTTATGGATAAAATAAATGGTGTCTGGGACTCCAAGAAAATGGAGGCCCAGAGTGCTTTAAGTAACTTGCCCAAGGTCACAGAATTACCAACTGAACCCAGCCCAGACTGATGCCACCACCCATTCTCCTGGCCACCAAGCTCTCTGCCTCTGTCCGATGGGTGGCCAGGCTTCTGTCTAGAATGCAGACGCCTTCTAGGAGTTTCAAAGAGAGGGAATTTCATGCAGGGAATTGGTAACATGTGTGGAAATAACTAAATGTCGAAAAGGAAGCAGTGAGGCCATCAGAAATCAGCAAGAGGGGGGCAGCAGGCTGAGGGAGATGTGGTGTGGTCAGAGCCCAGGAGCTGGGGCCACAGCAGGCTGGCCGCCAGCAGCCAAGACCCAGAAGAGCCACAGTCATAGCCAGAAGCGCCATGGAAGGTGGAGTGAGGGGACAGATGCCCTGGCCCCTCCATTTCTCCAGCCCACTGGACCTACCTGGCTGCAAGGAGGCAGGGGACCTGGGAAATGTCAGCCGATGGCTGGGAGAGGAGCCCAACAATGACCAGATAGAGTGTAACATGGGTCTGCCACATGACCTCTGAGAACAATTTGAGTGGAGCAAAGGGAAAGACGCCCTTCCCGGAGAGGGGCAAGGGAAAACGCCAAGGCACAGAGTTTGTGGAACTGCCTGCTCTGATGTAGCAAGAATGGCAGAGAGACCAGGCACTGTGGAGGAGAGACACAAGTTCCTGTCTCGTCCTCTGTCATTCGGCTTGACCTCTGAATACCCTTGCTGGGTGCCGGAGGACCTCCCACTTTCTAAGTTCACGCTTCCAGGACTCATGTGAAAGGCATGAAGCGTAGGTAGGCGGCCCAGGGGCTGCCAGCCAGAGGCATGAAGACTCCAGATTACAGCCGCAGTGTCACCTCCAGGATACACTTGCAGCTGGCTTTGAGCTCTGTTCCAGCTACTGCATCTCCCAGCCTGGTTCTCAGTCCTCCTACAGATTCTGGGAGCACCTCTATATCCTTTTCCCCTTTAACTGGCCACGGTTAATTTCTGTTGTTTGTTCCCAAGAGCCCAGATTTATACATCTTAAAGGAGGAAAACAGGAAATCAAAAATACCGATTTTCCCTTTAAGAAGATCATTAGCTTTTCCCAAAATACTTGATTATGAAAATTTTCAAAATTCAGGTCAGGCACAGTGGCTCACAATTGTAACCCCATCACTTTGGGAAGCTGAGATGTGAGAATTGCTTGAGCCCAAGAGTTTGAGACCAGCCTGGGCAACATAGCGAGACCTCCTCTCTACAAAAAAAATCAAAAAATTAGCCAGGCATGGTGGCACATGCCTGTAGTCCCAGCTACTCAGGAGGTTGAGCCAGAAGGATTGCCTGAACCCAGGAGGTCAAGGCTGTGTCAAGCCATGATTATGCCACTGCAGTCCAACTTTGGAGACAGAGACCCTGACTCAACAGGAAGGAAGGAAGGAAGGAAGGAAGGAAGGAAGGAAGGAAGGAAGGAAGGAAGGAAAAGGAGAGAGAAACAGAGAGGGGGGAGGGAGGGAGGGAAGGAAGAAAGTTTTCAAATTTCAAGCACACAAGCTCTACAATAACACATTACTAAACAAAGAACACACAAACTGACTAGAAAATTTCTTCATTGTGAAGTAAACATTTCAACTCTTTGGACTTTTTCCAAAGCTTGTGCCTCATTGTCTCGGATAATTGCATAAAATTAAAAGACAACTCCTGACAGGAAGCAGTGTGTTCTTCTTAAAAGCAGAGATGGCACTAGTTGCCTAACTGTGAATCCCAGCTCCAGCCTGCTTGGGCTCCTCAGGAAAAGGCAGGGCAATACCAGAACCTGCTCCTAGAGTGGTCACGTGAGTTAAGCACACAGAACAGTGCCAGGAGCATAGACAACACTCCATACGGGTTCTGGGGAAAATCCATGACAGCCCATAAACTTGGCTGTTGATAAAAATGAACGGGCAGTATCCTCAGTAGCTTTCCTCTCTTGGGCTTGCTTATGTTCTAGATTCCTAGAAGCCTCGCTGGAACTCCTGGTTTTCTGATAAGCCATTTCAAAAATACTTGCTTTTCTACTTGAGCCACTAATTCATGAAGTGCTTCTCGTGGCTTGTTGAAACCTAAGTCTGATGTACAGCTGTTTGTTCTGCTCCTCCTTGACAGTTTGTAGGGAGACAAGGCTGCAAAGATAGGCTGTTGCTAGATCGTTTAGAACTTCAGATGACTGTGTAAGGAGCCTCTATCTTAGGGGCAAAGGAAGCCACTTGTCTTTCAGAGTATTTGATACCGCTGTTGTAACAAATACTCACATGTGTGTACACACTAACACAGGAAGGCAAGCACATGCACACGCTACATATGTGCACATATGCACATGCACAATCACATATGTGGCTTAACGCAAACTTTCTTACACTGTGGATCTGTTGGTTTGGAGCTGTCCTCTGGTGGTATTCCGGGGTTCCTGCTCCTTCCATCCTGGGAAGCCGGTGCTCTCACCCACCCCTGGCTTCTTCAGAGTTCCTGCCATAGGTACGGTCTTCCCACCCCCCTACCCTTGTCTTGGGCAGGACCAGGAGCTGCTGGGAGTCTGACTGGGACCACATTAACCTGCTGCAGGCTGTTTCAGAGTCCCCCAGGGACCCCAGATGTTCCTGAAAAGAGGGAACCCTGACTGTGCCCGTAGTTCCAAGCTGCCGTTGTCAATCTCTAAGTCCCCATAGATGCTAGGAAAATCTAGTGGTCATGTTCAAAGACGGGTCTCCTGCTGCTGCCTTTTTAGGGGGATGAGACACCCTGGCAGCCCTGACTGCAGATAGCTAGTGAATCTGGAAGATCAAACTTGCCCCGGTCTTTATCACCTCGGCTCCTTGCTTGTCACTGTCTTTATGCTGTTGTCTCGCTGGTTCTCAAGCGCAGTAGCTCTCCAACCTTAGCTGGCACCTAAGCTGAGCCCTCCCCGCGGCAGGGCTTGTTCCAACACATTGCTGGCGTCCACCCCCAGAGTGCCCGCTTCTGGATGGGTCCTGAAAACTTGCTTTTCCAACGAGCTCCCAGCGTTTCTGATGCTGGTGGTCCCGAAACCACATTTTGGGAACCACCCCTCTAGAAAGTGCGGTTCCTTTTGCAAGAAGGAACCGGGTTTGCTTTTGCTCCACAAACATCCATTCTAAGAGCCCGGCTGGGCTCCTGGCACACGGCGAATCAACGAGACAGGGTGCCAAAGCAAAGCCAGAGGAAGGACGGGATAACGAGCGACGGAGGAAGGCGACCCCGTTCGCCAGGCCCCGCCCTGGGCCAGGCGCTGGTCTGGCGGCGTCAGTCAGACACCGCGACGGGAGACCCCAGCCGGGGCGGCCGGCGTCCCGGCCCTT
>NW_007260488.1:470778-480262 GCF_000164805.1 Carlito syrichta
CGGGGGGACGGACCCCTCCCGGCGTCCCTAGCAAGGGAGGCTCCCTGCCCCGTGCTCGCATTACACTTGCTTTATCGCATACCTGTCCGTCCATGCTTCCCGCGGTCCCTCCGTCCCTGTGCACCTTCCAAGGTGGCCCGAGCTGGGGGTGTTGGGAGGCGGAGCCCTGCTAGCCCGAGGCTGTCCCCGCAGCGGATTCCTCCCAGTAGGGGGCTGTAGCAGGAACGTGGCTGCAATGGGCCAAGCTTTAGGGTCAAAGAACCCTGGGTACCCATCTCACACCAGCTCATCCTCATGTGACTTGGACACCTCGCCCAACCTCTGCTCCCTCCCCTGCAAAATGAGAATTCGTTCAATGCCAAGTTAAGGAGTGACTAGTGAAGGATTGATTACCAAAGGCATATCAAGAGCTTTCATGAGCAGAAAAGACCCCCTATTCTCACTGGTGCTTACCTTCTGGGGGGAATAGACAATAAGCTGATTTTTAAGAGCTATTCAGATAGTGGTAATTGCAGAGAAGGAATAAGGTGAGGTCCTATGGGGATGGGGGAAATAAATCACTTTGGATGGGAAAGTGAGGGAGGGTCTCGCTCGCTGAAGGGGAACATCTGAGCTCAGTTAGAAGGGAGAGAAGCCAGGCAGGGCTCGGTGGCTCAGCCTGTAATCCTCGCACTTTGAGAGGCCGAGGTGAGTGCATTGCCTGAGCCCGCAGGTTTGAGACCAGCCCAGGCAACTCAGGGAGACCACCTCTCTACAATAAATAAAAAATTAGCCAGACGTGGTGGCACGCACCTGAAGTTTCAGCTACTTGGAAGGCTGAGGTGGAAGGATCACCAGAGCCCAGCAGGTCGATGCTGGGGTGGCCGTGAGCATGCCACTGCCCTCCAGCCTGAGCAACGGAGTGAGACTCCAACTAAAAAAAAAAAAAAGAAGAAGAAGAAGGGAGAAGCCCTGCTAACCCCAGCTGAGTGTGGAAGGACATTTTTTGACTGAGGGCCTCACACAAAAAGGCTTGAGGCAGACCAAGATTGGCATGTTCTAAGAACAGAAAGATGAGACAGCTAGAACCAAATCCAGGAGTGGAGAGTGGACTTAGCAGTGGTGGGGAAGCAGGGAGCAGGCAGGTGTCTCCTTCATGGGGAGACCGCAGTAAATGCTAGCTGTTGTCAGCCAGCCAGGAGTGAGGGCGGCTGTGGGCTTGGGGCCACCTGACTCAAGCACTGTGTCCCTCCCCAGGTGAGGACCTCGTTTAGCCAAGGTGAAGCATCGCATCCACTCGCTGGGTCTCAGCCAGGATGTCTGAGATGCTGTCCACTACGATCCACAAGCACATGCTCTATGGCAGTAAGTACTGACCGGGCTGGGGTGGGTGCTCTCAGAGGTCAGAGACAGCTTCAGAGCCTGTGACAGTGAGGCCCAGATTTACTTGAAGGTTACAGTGGTTCTCAATCAAATCATGGGGCAAAAATCCTAGATTTGCCAAGTTCCCTACAAAAGGTGTGTCTCCGTTTTCTGGGGCTGCTATAACAAAATCCCACTACAAACTGGGGGGTTTAAACCACAGAAATGCATTGTGTCATAGTGCTGGATGCTAGAAGTCTGAGATCAAGGTGTGGGCTGGGCTGGTTCCCTCTGAGGGCTGTGAGGGAGGCCTGGCTCCAGGCCTCTCACCTGCTTCGGGTGGTTTGCTGATGACCTTTAGTGTTTCTTGGTTTGTAGAAGCGTCACCCTGATCTCTGCCCTCATGCCCAAATGGCCTTCTGCCTGTGTGTGTCTGTATTCAAATATCCCCTTTTTATAAGGACACTAGTCACGTTGGATTAGAGGCCCATCCTACTCCAGAATGACCTAGCTTAACTAATTACATCTGCGGCAACCTTATTTCCAAACAAGATCACATCCTGAGGTAGCGGGGATTAGGTCTTCAACATAGGAATCTGGAAGGGACACAGTTCAGCTCATAACAGGCCACGAGGAAGGTGCCACAGTGGAAGGGAGCCTTCTCAGCTTTCCTCCGGTTGTGGCAACTGGAGTAGGCAACGAGGAGGTGGCCAACTGGCCACCTTGGGTGAAACACCCCTACTGTGGTGGAATCACATGTGTGCTGCCAGGTGATTTCCCAGGGTGTCTCCAGGTGAGGATGCCAAGTGTGTCTGGGCCCTTTGGCTGAGGATTAGGGAGCACAATGGGCAATACCACCTGTGTGCTGTTAATTCCCTTCTGCTTTCACATTTGAATTTAATTTTTTTTAATTAGGAAAAGCATTCCACGGTTCAAAATTCAAAAGTGTGCTCAAAGTCTTCCACTTCTTTTTTATTTTTTTATTTTTTTATTTTTTGAGTTGGAGTCTCACTCCGTCACCCAGGCTGGAAACCAGTGGCATGCTCACGGCCACCCCAGTGTTGACCTGCTGGGCTCTGGTGATCCTTCCGCCTCAGCCTTCCAAGTAGCCAGAACTACAGGTGCGTGCTACCACGCCCGGCTAATTTTTTGATTTCTTGTAGAGACGAGATCTCGCCAAGTTGCCTGGGTGGGTCTTGAACCCTCAGGTTCAGGCAATCCAGTTGCTTCAGCCTCCTAAAGTGCTGGGATTACAGGCTGAGCCACCAAGCCCGGCCTAAAGTCTCCCACTTCTACTCGCACTTATATCCAGTGTCCCCTCCTTGGAAGCAGCCAGCATCACCCATCGCCTGCAGATGTGCTCTGTGCACACACAGGCAAAAAAAAGAAAAAAAGAAAAAAGACAGGGCTTGTCCTTTCCTCACACAGAGGCCACACAGAGAAAACCCTTTCAACATTTGCTTTTTCCATTAACCCGTGGGAGCTGTTTCTTATCAACATACCAATAATTACTTTTTTTTTTTTTTTTTTGGTGTGTGCTTCTGAGAAGAATAATGATCCCATTGCATGGCTGTATCATAATATATTTAACCAGTCTGCTGTTAGTGAGCACTTAGCCTATTTCAAGAGGTGGGCTACTACGAACAACTGTCTCCACTGTTACACTTAAGCTCATGTGCACAATCTCTCTCTCTCTCCTCCAGAGTAAACTGAAAAATGAAGAAAGGCTGAAATAGGGTTCCAAAAAATAAGATAACTTTGACAGGTTTACAGATAATAAATTAACTGTGCTACCATGAGACAGTTGAAGGATTTATGAACTACATTGATTCATGTATCAGTACAGAGGGGTGTTAGTTGGGGATACCCTATGACCTCTGTGGCATTCGGTGATTCCCTTGACATTGGCTGAGGGTCTGTGCCTTTGTGAGAAAACTGGGCCAGTCAGGCAGAGCTGGGATTGACTGACTGTGCCGACGAGGGCTCCAAGACAGGCAGGCCAGGGAAGCAGGACTGGGCAGGGCGCACCAGCTGGGACTGAGCTAGCAGGACTGCCGAGGCCTGTGTCCTGGGATTGGCTGCAGGAGCTGAGGACAAAAGCAGGGGCCAGAAAGACACTGAGCTAACAGGAGTGAGGGGTTCGGAGAGGTGGCGCTCTCAATTCCCTTCTGCTGACCTCAGACCCAGCCAGAGGGCCCTGACGGGGGTGGAGTCAGACCTACCTATCTGTAAACCCCATCATTCCTCAGCCCTCTCACCTGTAGAAGAGGAACAATATCTGCTCCCCAAGGCTGTTGTGAGATGTTAGGAGAAACACACTTAAGGAGCTTAGCACTGTGTCTGGCACGCCATAACTGCTCCGTGCACTGTGGCCTTACTGCTATTGCTGCTTGTGATTAGTAGCAGTACTTATCACCACCACCCTCCACAGCCTGGGCTGGGATGGGCTCCCTCCAAGTATGTAAATCCAGGGCTAGGGGGAACAAGGAAGATGCTAAGAGAGTGCAGGGTGAGGTAGGGTGGGTCTGGGAACAGACCGCTGCACAGGCAGACAAGGTTGGGGAGCAGGGGTTGAGACAGGGGACGTCCAAGGGACTTGACTTTACGTGGCACCCTCTGATGCTTGACATCGTGATCCTAAAGACCTTTGTGCCAATATGATGCCAAAAGCAATATGCTGGAGGTTCCCCTGCTTTGGGAATTTAGCATTTTCTGATCCTTCTGCGGGGTCTGGGACACTGGGATGGGCTTCTTGCCCCTCCCCAAACACATCCTCTGCTCTGTCCTCCAGGATCTAGCCTGAGCCCAGCTGCTCCAAGCCACCCTCCCTGCCCCCTCACCTCACTGTTTGCCCCTGGACCCTGGAGTGCAGGGTGTGCCCAGGAGCTCTAGGTTGTTCATTATCACCAACGCTTGCTAAGTGCCAGTTGTCTGTGGACACCGGTTCTAGCCCTGGATGTCCAGGGGTGAGTAAAGTCAATGGAGTTCCTTCCTCACGGGACTTAGCTTGTGGCAAGGAAGGCAGACACTGGAAAATGAACCATCCCTCTGTATATTCCATGGCCAATAAATGGTAGAAAGGAACAGACCTGGAAGCTTTGAACTTGTGGGAGGGGGCACTGACGTGACAGAGGTGGTCAGAGAAGGCCTCGGAGGTGGTCGCATTTGCCCTTCGGTGACAGTCCTGAAGGACGCGTAGGAGTCATCACGGCAGATTGGGGAAAGGGCATTCCAGGCAGTGTGCACAGCCCTGAGGCGGGAAGGAGCCAGGCTCTGGGCGCAGGACTCCAGAAGGAGAGGGAGGCAAACGGCGAGCCCACTGAAGGAGCCTCACGTGCCAGGCCGAGGATGCCCAGCAGGTGGCGCTGCTGCCTCTCAAGTTCACCGTCCCCACACTGGGCACGTCAAGGAAGAGGGCAGGGACTCCCAGATGGACAGGCCTTCCACCTGTTGGGGTGGGCATGGGGCTGGAGGAAGTCGCTTAATTTGGGCAGTCTGGGAGATGAGGTTTCACTGGTCCAGGCTTCATCTCAGGAGCTGCACAGCTGGGCCATCTGAAGCCCAGCCTTGCGGCCCAGGGACGCAGCCCATGTGTGGCCCCCTCTGGGGACCACAATCGTTTTGCTGATGTTTGCTGAGCACTTACTTTGTGCCAGGCACTGTCCTGGGCTGGGGGCACAGAGGTCGATGAGCGTGTGGGAGAGCCCAGCTAAGCAGCGCACTCTCTGTGCGCCACACCGGTGACTTTGGCCGTCCCACACTCCTCACCGCGGCACTGCTGTGTCCGCTGCCTGGGATGCGCTTCCCCTAGTTTTCCCTCCTTCACCCCTTCAGGAGCTTGCGCGGGTGTCACCTTCTCAGTTAGGCCTCACCGGGGCATCCGGTTCAAAACACTGTGCAACCCCACCCAGTCCTGCATTCTCCGCTGCTGTTCCTTGTTTAACATTTCACATCTGCTCTCCTCACCTTTCCCGATTCATCTTGTTTCCTGCCTTGCTGCCCAGGAGGATGTAAGCTCCATGCTTGTCTGTCTCCCAGAGCCTGGCACATCCTGTGCCCTCACCAGAACCCTGTTATCCCTCTCCCTAGAGTCAGAAACAAGACCACAGTGCCTGCTTTACCCACTGCTGTTCGCCTTTGCACATAAAGTGCTAGCCTGAGCAATTAGGCAAGAAAAAGGAATAAAGAAGTAAAAGACATCCGAGTTGAAAAGGAGGAACTAAAACTATCTATTCACAGATGACACAATTCTAAATATAGAAAATCCCAAAGAATCCACAAGAAAGCTACTACAGTGAGTGAATGAATTCAGCAAAGTTGCAGGTTGCAAGACTAACACACAAAAATTGGTTGTGTCTCTGTACACCAGCAATGAACATTCCAAACAGGAAACAAAGCAAACAACTCATTAGCAGTGGCATCCAAAACAAAAGGATATCTGAGAACGGGGTGACGTCATGGAAGGTGGCAGAATAGAATGCCCCAGGAGTCCATCCCTCATCTGAAGCCACAAATGAGCTGGCAGGAACTGTCGGGAACAACTACTCTGGAACTCTGGAGTCTAATGAATACGTTCTGTTTCCAGGAAAGAGTTTGATGAAGTGACTAGAAAATGCCAGTGAGTTTTCTGCATTTCCTGGAACAGCTCTCTCTACCAGCCTCCAGCCCGACAGTGGGCAGCCAAGGCAAGGGTGGCCTGCATTCCTGGCACAGCCTGCTGGTGCCAGGACAGGGGCGGGGGGTGGGGGCAACCCGGACTTTGTCCTCCAAAGGTTGGGCTGTGTAATTGCTGAACATTCACATGATGTGGAGGCCGGCCACTGTTTCAACCTTACCAGCTAAAGCAGCCAAGTCTGTCAGGAGCTGTCCTTTCCTCCTCCTCCACCCTTTGGAGAGCCAGACATTTATCTGCCGTTATCTGACACTCTGAAATCTGTGACAAGGGATTGATATTCTAGAAAATATAAAGAACTCCTAATAACAACAACAACAATAAAAAGCAAGCAAACCCAATTCAAAAATGGGAAAGGACTTGAAGAGATGTTTCCCAAAAAGAAGACATAGAAATGGCCCCAAAGCACATGAAAGGATACAAAACAACATCAGGCATCAGGGAAAAGCAAATCAAAACTGGAATGGGATGCCACTTCACACCATTCATGTGGCCACTATCAAAAAACAGAAATAACAGGTGTCAGTAAGGATGTGGAGAAATTGCGACCCTTTTACACAGTTGGTGAGAGTGTAAAATGGTGCAGCCACTGTGAAAAATAGTTTAATAGTTCCTCAAAAAGATAAAGAATTACCATCTGACCCAGCAATTCTGCTCCTAAATATATACCCAAAAGAACTGAAAGCAGAAATGCAAGCAGATATTTGCTCTCCCATGTTCACAGCAGCGTTACTCAAAAGGCTGAAGTGACCCAAGTGTCCATGGCTGGATGAATTGATAAACAAACCATGATACATACACACACAGAGGAATAGCATGCAGTCTTGAGAAGGAAGGAAATTCTGACACATGCTACCACATGGACAAACCTTAAATGCGTTATGCAGAGGGAAATAAGCCAAACACAAGAGGACAAATACTGTGTGGTCCCACTCACAGGAGGTCCCTAGAGACTTCCTAGAGTAGTCAAAGTTAGAGTGGAACCATGGTCACTAGAGGCTGGAGGGACAAGGCAGTGGAAAGTTGTTTCATGGGGACAAAGTTTCAACTTAGGGTGATGAGAAATTTTTGAAATAGATAATGGTGGTGGCTGCACAACAGCGTGAATGCAATCTGTGCCACTGAGTCATACGCTTAAGAATGATTAAAATCGGCCAGGCTCAGTGGCTCAGCCTGTAATCCTAGCACTTTGGGAGGCCGAGGCAAGTGGATTGCCTGAGCCTGCAAGTTCACAACCAGCCAGGGAAACTCAGCAAGACCTCATCTCTACAATAAATCAAAAATTAGGTGGTAATGCACGCCTGGAGTTCCAGCTACTTGGAAGGCTGAGGCAGAAGCATCACCGGAGCCCAGCAGGTCGAGGCTGCGGTGGCCAGGAGCGTACCACTGCACTCCAGTCCGGGCGACGGAGTGAGGCTCCAACTCAAAAAGAAAAAAAAGGTTAAAATAGCTGTTCCTAAGCTGGCGCTCAGCAAGAAGAAGGCCATGTTCAGTTCCAGCACCAAGATGGTGAAGCCCAGTGGCGAGAAACCAGACGAATTCAAGTCTGGCATCTCCCAGGCTTTTGGGGAGTGGAGATGAACTCCAGCCTCAAAGCTCAGCTCAGGGAGCTCAACATAACAGCAGCCAAGGAAATTGAAGTTGGTGGTGGTCGGAAAGCTATCATGATCTTTGTTCCCATTCCTCAACTGAAGTCTTTCCAAAAAGTTCAAGTCCAGCTAGTATGTAAATTGGAGAAAAAGTCCAGTGTGAAGCATGTTTTCTTTATTGCTCAGAGGAGAATTCTGTCCAAGCCAATTTGAAAAAGTCGCACACAAAATAAACAAAAGTGTCCCAGGAGCTGTACTCTGACAGTTGTATAGAACACCAACCTTGAGGACTTGGTCTTCCCAAGTGAAATTGTGGGCAGGAGAATCTGCATAAAGCTGGACGGCAGCCAGCTCATCAAGGTGTGCTTGGGCAAAGCACAGCAGAACAACGTGAAGCACAAAACTGAAACTTTCTGTGGTGTCTACAAGAAGCTCATGGGCGAGAAAGCTAATTTTGAACTCCCAGGGTTTCGGTTGTAAACAAAAATGATTAAAACAGATTCACAGTAAAAAAATAAAAATAATAAAATAAAATGATTAACATAGCAAATCTTATATATATTTTACCATGATAAAAACTTTTAATGGCATAAAATGATAAATTGTATTATATACATAATATGTTATATATCATATATATTATATAATATACATATATGTGGTATATATATATATGTTACCACGATCAAAAAGTGTTTGTAAAATGTGTTAAATAAGTGAAGTAAACAACAACTAAACAAGATGGTTCCCAGCAGTGCTGAGGACGATACAGAAAATGAAGTAGGGGGCTGATTCAGAAAGTGATTGTGATGGGGAACATTTACATGGAGAGGACAGGAGGCCTCCCTGGAGGAGATGACATTTGAGGAGAGATGGGGAATGATGGAGACAGGCAGCCTGGGGCCAGTGTGTCCTGCAGGACACAGGAGTAGGAGGCAGGAGGTGTGAGCATACACCAATGGGAGTGGGGACTCAGCACAACCCAATTCTGTTGGGAATGGCCTGGCCCCCAGGTGCAGGACATATCCAGAGGGGCACCAGCAGGTGAGGTCCAGCGGCGGGACTGTCCAGGAGAGGGGTAGAGGGCCCTGGGTGCCCAGCGTGGGGTGGAGCCATCCAAGGGGCCGTGGGGCCAGGAAGGGGCGGGGAGGGAGAGCCAGGGCCAGACTCAGAGGTGCTCAGAGGCCGGGCACCCGCCAGGCTCTAGGAGCCACGACTTTACAAGCCAGTTTCTGGGTCTTGTTCACAGTGGAGGTAAGACTTGCCCATCGCTTTATTTTTTAGTTGACAAGTAGGAACTGAAAAACGAAGGTGCTCTAAGTCGCTACTTTCACATCCCTCCCCAGATCCAGAACGGTTCACCATCTCCTCCTCGCCTGGCGCACTCTGACGATGGAGCGCCTGGGCCTGCAGGCTTCGGATGAGGCCGTGGCTTGCCGGTTCCTGGCAAGAGCGCCTCCACCTGGGTGGGGACTCGAATGCAGTAGACAGCAGCAGGGTGGGTGTATAGGTGGCCGTGCGTGTGTGCACACGTGCTGTGTGTGCCGTGCACTCACAGTGTAACTTGTCTTCTTGCCCCAACTCACCCAGGAAGGCCAGGTCAGCACTGGGTTTCCGAGGGTTTGAAGGGAATTACCAGATGGCTCATAAGGCGGGGGAGGGAGGCCAGTGCTGGGAGATGAAGAGACTCTAGGTTGGGGCGGGACGAGGAGGGAGCTGCCACCGCAGCCAGACCCCAGCCCTCCACTGTGCACCTTTGTCGGTGACCTGCACTGACCAAAGCGGGGGTTAGGACCGCACCGGTGAATCAGAACGGAGAGAAGAAACCACACGGAGGCAGCTCTTCTGGGAACAGTCTGGCCAAGACTGAAGCCAATTTTAT
>NW_007260488.1:480282-493785 GCF_000164805.1 Carlito syrichta
GTATTCAAACTTTTTCCAACTTATATACCATTTTCTATAATCTCCAGCAGTGTGACAATTACTTGCTGGGGGCATACAAATTCATTGAGGTGTAACACGCTTTACAAATCATGTACCTTCATAAGACTTCCAAGTTCCCAGTGAACAATTACAATTTCCATGATGTATGAATCACAGGTGCACAATTTCAATACAGATTGTTCAAAATGTTTTCCACAATGTTCAATAAATCATTCATATTATACTCTATGTTCTAAACCCTGATTAAAAAACTTTTCAAGTTAACTCTAAGTTCAATCCAATTTTACTAACTTATAATATTTTTGACAATTAATATTATTAACTTAACACTATACTATAATCTATAAGTTTACTTAAATGACTTAATTTTATTACCTTAATTTTATACTATTTATTTTTATAATTCTTATAACCTACTACATTTCTATACTGCCCTATGATTGTATATTAATTACCTATGAACTTATCCTTAACCTAAAATTTTATCACAACTTCTATAAATTTCAGATATCTAAACTATTGTCTTTTATACTTTATTAATTACTTATCTTATAATATCATGTCTAAATTCTAATACAACTATTATCCTACTATAATCTATTACAAACCTTATCATTAGTACTAATAAGTATAAAAATTATGAACTTACTCTATGTTCAATGAAACTTAATTCAATGACATTTTAACCTAAAACCTAAATCTGATTGCCTGTTACATGGAAACTACATATGTCTCAAAACCTGCCATGCCACTTAAAACAATGAACTGCACAGTTGCCATGACGACAGCCGGGGACTGAAGCAAGCTGAAAGTTACTGCACGTACAAAAACCAAGAACGTTCTGCTTGACCAAAAGCAACATAATACAACTATTATCACAGTTATAACGTCTAATCATAACCCCAAGTGAAACTACATACTGGAACAAAAGCTAATCAATCAGTTTGCCAGGAAATAACAGCTAAAAATCTTAACAAGAAAAACAGTTTAGAAAGAAAAAGAGATATAAAATAGTTCTGCTGTGCATTTTTCATAGGATATAATAAGATTTTATTTTAGACTGTCACTTCCTAATATTGAAAATTCTGTTGTCTTATAATACACTGGTTACTATTCATATGTACACACTTGATGTTATATCCTTGTCTCAGAGGCGACCTTCTGAATAGGCCTTCATAGGCCTCACCTGTGTGGTTACAGATGTTGGCTCCCAACACACCTTGGCCTTGCTGGGATCTGGGCAGCATGTGGGAGGCGTCAACATGGCACCTCGTTGGATTTAAGACCCAGCATTACTTAGGCATCATTAAGAAAGAAAAAAATTGCTGCCAGCAATGGCTCAGCACTGTCTTGGGATTTTTATTTATTTTGAAACTGCTCTTTTGGACGTATGCAGACAGAGGTTTACCCGGTGTATCACGTGTGTGCATACATTTAAGAATCTAAGTGAAATTGACTGACTAGAGTAGTCCTGGGACTTTTACACACCCTTAACTCACTTCTCCTGAGCCCTTCTGACCCAGGGCTGCATGTTTTTCTTGGACTGCCCCTGGGCCATGGCACCAGCGGTGGGGGCCTACCCGCAAGAAGCTCCGTCGGTGTCCCAGAGATATTCACAGGAGCCCTGACACCATTCCACACATCGGTGCGTGTGCCCAGACAGTGAGGACGCATGCCAGTCCCATCTGCCCATGGGAGGCAGGGCCTTTCCTCAGGCATACAGGAATGTGAAAGCCCTTGATGTGCTGTGTTAGGTGCTGCTGATGCCCAAATCCAGCTCTCCAGCCTGATACTGGCCTTGAGCTCCAGACTAGCATTCACTGCCTGAGAGGCCAGCCCTTGAGCGGCCAGTGGGCAGCCCAGACCTAACCACACACAGCAAACCCTGATCCTTTCCTGCCCCTCACCAGACATCCTTATCACAGCACCAGCTGCTCAAACCTGTGTCCTGGGTGTGCCCTTTCTTCTCTGGCCCAGTTGTGGCCGCCTCCCTCCAACTGCTGGCAGTCTAGTGCAAGACAGCCTCTAACCTCTTAAAATCATACTTGAATTGTGTCATTTCCCAGCGAAAACCCTTTATCCCAGTTCCCATGGCTCTTACAGAAAAACTCAAGAGTTCCTCTGTGGCTCCTGCGGGGCTGGCTACCTCTCACCTGGGGGCCTTGTCTCCAGAATCCCCAGACCCATGCCACACCAGCCACGTCAGCCACACCAGCCGGGCTTCTGCTTCCCAGTTCTGCCCCCAGGCCTCAGCCTGGAGAACCCCACGCCGATGCCTCACTTCCCCCAGGCCTCTGCTAGGGTGGGCGTCTGTGGGCTCCCCAGCTGTCCAGGACACAGACTCTAGGAAAGCAGACATGCCTCCTCTTCATGGGGCGCCTGACCTGATCCCAAGAAAGGCCATCATAGGCCGGTGGCCGCAGAGTCATACGTGTCACCCCATGCCCTCCATTCCTTTCAGCACCACACCCAGGCTGTTCTGCAGTCCCCAGGTGGGCACTGTTAGGTCTGTGAAAAATGCTAGGTCAGTGGGATAGGCCATTGTCACTGGTAAGATGCAAGGAACTGCACAGAAATTAGGTTGGAAAATATAGTTTATTTACAAAGTTTATTAGAGAGACAGAGAGAGAGAAGATTCACCTCCCTGAGATTAGATAGGGGGCCATAGCTTAATGAAAGCATGACTGCCACTGTTTGAGGTTGAATGCTTTTTAAACCTTTCCTTTGATGGGACAGATCTTAAGGTGATTGAGTTGTTTGGTCACATAACTGTTGCCATGGTGATAGGGTCTGTCTGTGTCATGTAGGTCACAAAGGGCTGATTACAATAGATAAGGCTGTTTGGTTATTTATGACTGGAAGACAAATACTTGGAGACAGTTATCAATGGCTAGCTCTGGGAAACTAGTTCTGCCCTTTGTTAATGATTAGCGGGCAAGCTAGGTGATTTGCGAAGAAAGCATGAAGAGCTGAACAGTGTTAAAGTGGCTGCACTTTAGCTAAGATCAATCATTCCATTTTGGCATATCACCCTTTCAGGTACTATTGCAAATCCATCCTGGGGTCGTGGGGATGGGACAGGCTTGGCTCCTGCTGGGTTAAAATACAGTTTTCATTACCATTCAGTGGGGTAAGGCCGACAGATCAAATGATGGCATTGAAAAGGTGGCCAGTGCTTACAGATCCACACCATTCAGGGCACATGGGCAAGTGCCAGGTAGGTCAGGGGACAGAGAAAGCGGTGGCTGTGGGTAGGAGCCTTTGCTGTGGCTTCCGCAGGAAAGAACTGGCAAGGTGGGGTGAGCAGGCATGGGATGGGTCAGTTTGGATAATTCCGGGACTTGGCACAGAGTTGCCTCTGGTTGTCTGGTCTTGGCCCCGGGGTGACTATGGCAGGGGAGTAGTGTCCAGAGTCCAGAGTATGGGAGCAGATAAAGGAGCTGGTGGGGCTGTGGACTATGGACCGAGTGGTCTGTGCTTGAAAAGGGCACTCCTGGGTGAGGCGTTCTGTATCTCTAGGGATTGGCTGATCCTGGGAAAAGTGGTCCTTTCAGGGTCAGCAGGACCCAGGTGTCAAAGTCTGTACATAAGAAAATGAAAAACATGGTCAGTGTGCCTGTCCTGGAGGGGCATCCTGTCTTGTGGAGGAGGGTGCCATCAGACCCCCAAATATGGCAGGTGTGACACGCTGGGGTGGGAAGGGGAGGCCAGGAGAGGATGAGGCAGCCCCGCTGTCTGATGAGGAGGTCGGGAGGCCTCCCAGAGAAGAAGACAGACCAGGAGGGTGTTGGCTGGGGGCCTGTGCAGGGACAGGTGGAGACTCAGAGGGGACAGTCCCTGCATCTAGGAGAAGCTCAGTCTGCCCAAGGGTGGCCGGAGGTGGTGGGCAGCAGGGATGGTGCAGCCAGGTGAAAAGCTTCAGTATGCAGGGAGCTCTCACAGGCCCTCCCAGACGTGTCCTCCTGGTGGACACAGCCCCATGCTGTGTTTCCATGCCCATAGGAACCTCTCAGCAGAGACTTCTGCTGACCGAGGCCTGCGGGTTAGGAGAGTGGGCAGAAACGTGAATGGAGTCAGCAGATTCACAGACACGGAGGCTTAGGTGTGGTGGAGGTGTCTTGGGAGAAAGGAGAGAGGGAAGGGCCCGGGATGCAGTGGAAGAGCTCAGATGGTAGAGGAGGCTTGCATGGGAGCCAGAGGATGCAGCTGGCCAGGCCAGAGGGAGGCCAGAGCCAGAGGGAGAAGAGGCTTCCCGGGGGGCACTGGAGCTGTCCTTGGAGAGAGCAGGAGTCAGGGTCTTCAGAAGCCTCTTGCAGAGCAGCCTGCTGGGTGCTGGGTCAGAATTAACCTATAATTAACAGGAGGAAAAAGTCTTTCTCAGGAGGCTGGGAGGGAGAGGGAAGTGGAGATGGCCACATGGGGGCTCTCAGGGATTGCAGAATGGCTGCGAGGCGGGGAGGAGGGTGCAGTGGTCAGCAGGGAAGGAGGGCAGCTGGGGAAGGACATGCATGTGGAATCCAGCAGGACACCGGGGTCCCTGCAAGGAAGGAAGCTCGGCAAGTCGTAAGGAAGGGACCATTTCTAGGAGAGGGTTCTGTGAAGCCAGCTCTGCTGTTTTGGCTGTTGACAGAGGAGCCTTTCCGCCTGTGGGTCTGAGCAGGAGAGGTGGTGCAGGGCACTGGAGGGCCACCGTGCAGGCGCTCTGAGGGAGCTTGGTGGGGTGCTGGGGGAAAGGGCGGAGCTGAGGTCACCCACGGATCTGGCCCTCTCTCCCGCCAGCCCCTGCCTGTGTGGCCAAAACTGCCCACAGCCGAGAGGGAGGACCCCCTCCTGCATTCTTACAGAGGAGTCCCAGGCACAGCACGGGAGGGGAAAGGGGGAGTGGACATGGGTGGGCAAGCCTGAGAGAAAGTGGGGCGGCCCTGAGGGGTGGACGGGAGTGGCTCTCCAGAGCACCCTGGTGCAGAGCCCCCGACAGCTGGTATCCTGTCTCCATCCCCGAAGCCTGAGGGCCTTGACCTGCCAGAACCCAGGCCATGTCTCCCTCTGCCCAGGGTGTGTGTATCTTACCATTTTTTATGAGGATGTTTCACACCCAGCTTAGCCTTTCCTTTTTCCCCTGAATTATTTGAAAAGTAGACTCATGTTTTAAAGGCTTTTTAATTTAAAAAATTAGAAAACATAGAATTTTTTTTAAAGGTATTTAACCTTCAGATGCAGAATGCCTTTCTAAGCGAGAAACAAAATCCCAAAGCATTTCACTAAGCACAAGTTAAAATTTCCCATAAGGAAAATACATGATAAAGCCAGAAGTAATTAACCTGGAGGAAAAAATATTTTCAGCAGCTCTGACAAACAAATGAGCCAGTGTCCTCTAACAGATAAAGGTTCTCAAGAATTACCTAAAATCTACATCATGGTAGAAAAATGGACAAAGTACTAACAGAAAGAGACAAGCAGATGTATAAGTAATGTTCAAAAAGACAAGTAGTCGCCTTCCTAAGAAATGCAAAAAAAAGGAGGTTTCAGGTGTGTGAGAAGCATTCCTGCTAAACTTGGTGATGAAAAGCGTCCGTCTAAAATAACTAAGAGAATCAGAGTCTATCCAAGTGCAAAGTTGAGCTACCCATGAGGGAAACAGAGTTTTCAAAGAGTGGAAGTCCATGTTCTAAAGTGTAGAAGCTTCAGGAGGTTAAACAGAATTCCAGCGTCCTTCTGTGTCAGGCTTAAAGCATAGTCAAGGATCTGATTTCTGGGAGTGGCCTTTTTCTTTCTGGAGAGGTATATTTCTCACACCACACTGAAGATGCAACCATCCTGGAGCCTTGGTGCCAAAAGATCTGAACTGAGTTCAGGATAATACAAAGGTGGTTATCTATAACAAAGTCCCAGTAACTGGAAGGGAGAGGTCTTCCCTCTGGTGTTTCCTCATCATTTACAGAACAGGAACAGTGAAGAAGAGTGAAACTATAGTCTAAGAAGCAGAATTGCAAGCATGCTGCATGACTCAGTCGTCAGGACTTAATTTCCCCTTTGGCATAATGTATTTGAGGGTCTTAAAATTTTATTTTCTTTTGCAAGGGTAACCATCACAAACGTTTAGAAATGGCAAAAGTTTGAAAAAAAAAAGTCTCAAGCTCCACCAAGGGACTCGACTAAGTATCAATAAGACTAGTGCATGAACAGATATACTTTTTTTAATTTCTTAAACTTGTGGTAAATACACCATCTTCACCATATTTAAGTGTATGACTGTTTGGACTGTGGGATAGGTCGGTGCCACAGGTAAGATGCAAAGAACTGCACAGAAATTAGATTAGGAAAATTAGTTTATTTAGAAAGTAGAAGAGAGAGAGAGAGAGAGAGAGGAGATTCACCTCCCCAGATTGGGGAGGGGGCCAGAGCTTGGAGAAAAGCACTGCCCAGCCATAGCTCAATGAAAAACATGACCAGACCAGAACTTAACAAAAGCATGGCCACCTCTGCTTGAGGTTGAATGCTTTTTAAACCTTTTCTTTGGTGTGGGTAGGCCATTAAGGTGACTGGGTGGTGATCTGTTTTACATCATCACAAAAGGGGCAGGCAAGTACAGGAACTGGCATCACAGTGATGGACAATAGGCGGATGGGTAGGTGAGTCACATAACTGTTGCCATGGTGATGGGGTCTATCTGTCACAGGGCTGCTTTGTGACTGGAAGACAAATACTTGGAATAGAAAAGTAATCAGTACCTTGAGTGTTACAAGACAATTATCAATAGCTGCCTCTGGAAAACTGGTTCTGTCCACGGCTAAGGATTAGAGGGTGAATTAAAGAGAAGTGCTAAAAAAGAAACATGACAAAGCAAGCAATGTTAAAATGGCTGCACTTTAGCTAAGATTATTCCATTTTGGCATTTCACCCTTTACCATGACATTAAGCACATTCACATTGTTGCACAAATACCACCACCACCACATCTAGAACTCTTCAGCTTCCCAAACCGGAACGCTGTTCCCATTAAACACTGGCCCCTCAGCACCCCTCCCCAGCCTGTAGGACCCACCACTCTAATGTCTGTCTCCATGAACTGACTAGTCCAGGGCTGTGTCTCTGTGCAGCATACAGTATTTGTCTTTTGGGGACCAGCCTGTTTCACTTGGCATAACATCCTCAAGGCTCATCCATGTTGCAGTATAGACACAGATGGATTTGTTGGCGAAAATCCAAGAGGCATATAAGTGTAAGTATGCATGAGACACCTCTATTAGATATGCAAAGTTCTCTTATGGAGTGAGAGCTTCAGGTGAGGAGTTTGCATCATAACAACATTCATCATACCAATGCATCAAACCTAAGCGTTGTTGGAAATTTTCGCTGTGTATGTGCCTTGCTTCTCCCTTTTTCTTTTTTAAAGATGGGGTATCACTCTGTCAGCCAGGCTGAAGTGCAATGGTGCAGTCATGGTTCACTGCAGCCTTGAACTCCTGGGCTCAAGTGATCCTCCTGCCTCAGCCTCCCGAGCACCTGGGACAAGAGGTGCCGCCAGTATGCCCAGCTCCCTTGCCTTTTCAATAAGAAAGGAAGTTCATTTCTAATGGGGTTTTGTTCGGTGTTGGTTGGGGTCTATTTAAATAACTGGTACCTTCTGATTTGTATGACATGGTCAATCATTTCCTAATTGGAAACCTAAACACATTCCCACTAAGAAAGGTAGAAAACAACGATTCAGCAGCTGAGCTCCGGAGTGCTTCACAGACCTCACCACTCCCTACTGCTTCCCCTGCCCCAGGTGTGCATTGTATATTCTGCGTGGCCCTGGCCTGAATCGTCCTCATGTTTCCTTCACCCTGTCACTCCTCTGCCAGGGTCTAGGTTTTGGCGTCACAGCCCCCACCTCCCAGGCCCCACCTTCCCTCTCATCTTCCCCTGGGACCCATGTCTCCTCCCCCTGCTCCTGCCCCAAGAGAACTGGGGACCTGAGCAGTCCCCCAGAGGAAACTCCCGGGCAGCCCCTGCGCCCAGGTCACAGACTGGGATCTCCTAGCCACAAGTGATGTCTGGGTTGGGGTGGAGGAGGTGTCAGGCCAGATGCCTCCCTCTCTGTGGGTATCACTTAAAGAGGCCAAGGAGGCAGCAGGGTTCCCATGGTCACATGCAGCCTGAGGGAAGGAGATGCTGAGGAACTCACCCAGGGTGGAGACTTGTGGCCTTGGGGAGGAAGTGGGCCTGCTTTCCAGGCTGCACACCCCTGGCTTCTCCCGGGGGAGTGGGGTGGGCGCTCACTGAGATGAGGGACTTTGAGTCCTCCACCTGAGTTCTGAGGGAAGCCCCTGGGAGGCTGCATTGCTCAGGCAGGCGTCAGAAGGCTGGGGTTCCTGGCCTCCCTGAGTCTCAGTGTGTCACTCTGTAAAATGGTCCCGCACAACTACTTTTAAGGGGCAAACTGAAGGCTGGGAGAGGGAAGGCACAAAACATCTGTGGTGCAGCAGGTACATGCGCTGGGGACTTTCAAGGCTGTTCCCTCGCACGGTCCTCCCAGCTTCCTGCAGTCAGTGTGGCCATCCTGGATGTGGACACTGATGCTGGCGATGCCAAGCGACTTGCCAAGCCCATTCAGCAGGCAGGGGAGGGAGCCACGGCTAGCACCCTGGTGTGTCTGAAACTCCGTCTCCCTGTGTGTGTGTTCCTAGCTCTCAGGAGCCAGTGAGTCACTGCTGTGGTGTTTACTTTTTGTCTCCCCAGAGAACAGCTTGGAATCCACGCACATCAGCTCTACTTCAATCATTGAGGAGAAACCAAAGAAACAGGAAAGAAAGGACAAAGGTAACCTTTAAGCTGAGAGGCTGAAGTTGAGTGGGTAGGAAGCAAACATTCTCTCTCTGCCCCAGATGACTAAGCTAAGGGCTAAGCTTCCCTTTCCATAAAGAATTGGTTATGGAGACCAGAAATAAGAAAACAGGAACATAAACAAAGTAGGGTTTATTTTTCCCTCCATTATTGAAAAATGTGGACGACTGTGCAGGGCTCCACAAACAACAATTACATGAAATCACCCAGGTGACCAGGTCCCAAGTCCTCCCGCTCCACCAGAGTGGGTTTAGGGCTTACAACCACAAGGTTGTCTCTCCGTCACAAAATGGCTGCTACAGCTCCAGCCTAATTACATTTGATTCCAGGCAGGGAAAAGGAGCCCAGGAAAGGGCAAAGCTACTCACCAGCCAACAGCCTTCCAAGGGGAAGAATTCTCCCCAGAAGCTGCACCCAGTGATTTCTTCCCACATTCCACTGGCTAAAACGTGTCATGTGGGCATCTCCAAGGAGGGCTTTTTAAACTGGGCACATTGCTGCTACCCATTAGGAGGAAGAAGGGTAGACAACCAGCTGCATGCGCCTCCCCCTCTCAGTCCCTGCCCAGGAAGCTCACTTCGTCCTGCAGTGTCACGGGGCCTCAGCTTGCCTGGACCCACTGCTGCTTCCCGCTCTGCCCCTGGATGTCCAATCTTTCTGCAGAGGTCTGGAGATGTGCGCATGTTCTCTGAGTCTGCTCTTTGTGGTCAGGCTCCCACCCTCACTCTGCCATTCCCTCACTTTCACAATTATCAAAATTCAAACGTGCCACAAGTGGAGACTGAAGCCAGCGGGTTTCACAGCCGCCACATTCGACTGCTGACGAGACTTTGCCACTTTGGCTTCATTGTCCTTTTTTTCGTTTTCTTGGTCTTTGCTGGGGTATTTTAACATAAGTCTAGCCGTGTCATTTCACCCCAACACACCTCAATGTGCACGTTCAACAAAGGGGCGTCTTCTTCCATGCCCCCCATGCCATTGCACCAGCAAAGAAAGTCGGTTGTCAGCTTCACCCAGTTATCTCAGAAATCTTCCTGCGGAAGACTGTTCTAATCCGAGTGGAAGGAGAACTAGACATCCCCCGCCTCTGGAGTCCGGCAGAGCCCCCCATCCTTTCATTCTCTGGGCCTCTGTCATGCTGAGTGTGGTGTCTGCTCTTGACTGGTAACGGGTCCTTGCAAATATCTTCTCCTTGAACTGCCTTTCACTCTGTAAGTGGTGCCTCTTAGTAAACAAAAATTCCCCTTCCCCAGAGACAGCCGCTCTGGGCTAACCTTGACCCCGGCTCCCTCCTCGCCTCCTATCCATGGCATGGGCTGTGTTCACTCAGTGCCCGTCCGTGGGAGGTGTCCACGTTGTCACACCCAGCTGGAGCCGCTTCTTCCTGGGTGCTACACATGTGTTCAGCTGCATGCCTATGTTAGCCATCTACTCATTCTCCCCACAGTTGGTGCACGTTGGGTGGTTTCCAGTTTAGCTGTTTCGAGTAATACTTGTGAGAATGTTCTTGGGTGTGCCATTTGGGGAGCAGGCACTCGCTTCCCCTGGGCGAACACCCAGGACTGCTTTGACTTAGGGGATGAACGAACACTTTTCCAAAGACTCTGTGGACGCACAGTCCCTCCAACAGGCCAGGAGTTCCAGCTGCTCCCTGTCCTCCCTTGTGCTTGGCACGCTGCCAGTTCTTCCAGTGTCACCCAGTCCTTTGGATGGACATCAGTGTCTCCCACTCCCTGGTGACCAAGGAGAACGGTCACCTTCTCGTCCACTTCTGGGTCCTTGGATGAGTCTGTGTCATGGCATGCCTGTCCCTTCTTCTGCCCTCTGCTCTGTTGGGTTTTCTTTTTATCTTGATGATCTCTAGGCACTCTCTACTAGATACAAGTCATTGCAAATATCTTCTCCGACTTCCACTCTCTAAGCGGTATCTCTTAGGAAACAAAAGTTCCCAATCTTCATGTAGTTCGGGGTCGTGCAGTTTAATTGTCTCCTTGTGTTATTGCTTTTCGTGTCTTGTTTTAAAGCTCTTTGCCCACCCCCAAGGTCATGAAGAGATCCTCTTACTGTATCTTCTATAAGCTTTGTTTTCATTTCACAGTGAGACCTACAAACCACTTCAAACTGACCGCTTTGTTTGTAGATTCTCTGGGGTTTCCTACAGTACAATCACATCACCTTGAATGACGTCACCTTCCCTTCCTTTGTGATCCTTTTACCTTTTTCTTTGTTTTTCCTGCCTCACATCCCCAGGGAGGACGTTCATTACAGCGCTGGACATTGCTATGATGTTACAAGCAGACATCCTTGCCTTGTTCCTGATCTGGTCCTGGGGGAACATTCGATATTTCACCTGTAGGTTTCTTGTAGACACCTGTATTCATTTCTTATGGCTTCCGTAACAAATTACCACAATCTCAGTGGCTTAAAACAACACAAACATATCATCTCGCAGTTTGGGATGTCAGTAGCCAATGATTCCTACAGGACAAAAATCACGGGGTTGGCAGGGCTGCATTCTTCCTGGAGGATCAGGAAGGCACTATTTTACGAGTTATGCAAAAATGTTATAAAAATAGAAAAGAAAATAAGCGTTTTGAGCTTTATCTAATACTTTTACTGCATCTATTGAAATGATTATATCATTTTCATTCTGTTTATGGGATGCATCACATTGATTGGCTTATAAACATTCAACTTTGCATTTCTGGAATGATTTGCTTCAAGTGATTTGCCATTCTTGGTTGTGGGCTCATCTTTACTATAATCTTCACACTAGTATTAGCCATTCCCTAGTCACCTGACCACAGACGTAGCTTCTGTTTTCTGAAGCCAGTCTCCCCCAAGCTACTTAAAAGCTATGGAACCTCGGGAGAGTTTCTTACCACTCGGTGCCTCAGTTTCCTTGCTGGTAAAAGGGGGTAATGATAATTCTCACCTCCTGGGGTGGTTATGAAATATTAAATCACATAAAGTCTCAGTCTGGCCCGTGGTACAGTGCTCAGAGCTTGCTAGCTGCTGGACTTGTTTTTGTGAGAGAAATATGGGGCAGGCAGCCCCTGCATGCTCGTGGCCAGTGTGGGGACGGAAGACTTACTGCCCTGCTGCTCTGACCCTGAACTTGGCAGATGCCCCTGCCCTGCCTAGGAGCAGGGAGAACCAGCAGGTGCAGGCGAAGGGGTGAAGAGGGCGCCTGCGGTTCCCTCCACCCACGGTTTGCCCCATTTATGCTGCCCTCCACGCTCCCCACTGCCGCTGTGTGGGCTGACCGCCACCCTCCCTCTTCCAGGGCTCTCCAACGGCCTTTGCTCTACCACAGTCACCCTTCTTGTGTTTCAGAGCTGCCCTAGGTCTTAAAACTTATTTCATAAATCTCTGGGGTTGAGGTTGGGCCCGGGGGGGGGGGGGCAAGTCCAAGCCCAGTTGCTTGGCTGCCCCTCCGCCAACCTCCCAGCCTCCGGACGCTCACAGAAAGGCCCCTTGGCGTCTCTTCTGACTCTCAGCATTCGAGTCGGAGGACAGAAGAGGGCAGGAGGAGAGTTTGCCCCAAAGCAGACCTCAATCCCTCTCCAGGCCTTGGTCCCCCCACACCCCCGCCTGCCGCCCCAGGCCTCAGACATTCTGTCCTTGGCCTTTCCAGAGGCTTGGAGGCTCCGGGAAAGACAAACACAGATCCGTCCAGAGCACCCACCGCTCCCAGCAGTGGTGTGACAAGCAGCTCTGCCCGGGGTCAGCAGGCCTGGTCACCTGGCTCGGCACTCACAGGCAGCAGGCTCTGGCTTCCCTCTTCCATGAGGAGGGTTTCCTGAGACTTCAGACGAGAAAAGCTAGGAGCTTGAGACAAAGGAGGGGCTGTGTTCATGGAGTCTGTTTCAGGTTCCGGGGACAGAAGTCTAGCTGGAACCAGGTTAAACCACAGAGGTGACTTATGCAGCTGGAAGGTGCAGGGCTGGACTTCAGGCACAGCTGGATCCAGGAGAACATGGATGCCACACGCTGGGCTGACAGGGTGCCAGGACCCTGGAAGCAGAGACCACCATCTGGAAGAAGAGGCTCCTTTTTCTAATGAGGCATCTCCTTCCCCAGAGCCTGTGATCGGTCCTGACCTTTCAGCTAACCCTTTCCACCTGTCTGGGGATGTGGATTTCTTCTTGTTCAGAGATCAAGAGCGGGATAAGTCTCTGTCAGTAAGTATCCAGTCCCTCCTGGAAGCTTCCCTGTCCCTAGCACTCCCTTCTCTCAAACAAGGGCATTTCCCTTCTCAGAGGAGCAAGTTCCTCAGGCTGCTCTCACTCCAGAATAATCTATGGCTCACCACTTCCTACAAAATCAGCTGGAAACCCTGCCTGACTCTCAGATCTCATTCTTGTCCCACCCGTCTTAACCAGTCCAACACTTCTGAGCCTTGGTCAGGTGGGCTCCTTGGGTTGTTGTGGCCACAGCCTCAGCCACCTTGCATCCACTTCCACTGTCCCACGCACAAAATGCCCTCCCAAGATTCTTCTTGTCCTTCTCGTCCCTGTCCAGTCTCAAACCTCATGGCAAGCTCTCCTCCCCCATTGCCTCCCCGTTCCCCCTCCTCCCCCCACAGCCGGCTGGGGCCTTGCACAGGCCCCTCTTGTGGAGATCCCGGAGGTCAGATGGCGCACAGAGAGC
>NW_007260489.1:0-2434 GCF_000164805.1 Carlito syrichta
AGGGCAGAGTGTGGAGGAGTGGGGTGAAGAAAGGAGGGTCTTCCCTTTCTGACCATCACTTCTTCCAGAAAGACACCCTCAGGAATCCACCACAAACTGACAAGTTTCAGAATCATCTGTCCTTTCATCCAACCTCCCTCCTGCCACTTGGCCTAGGTTCGTGTCTTCAGTTCTGCCTGATGATTTCTCCATACTTCCCCATAGCATCTGCTGACAAAGCAGTGCGTTGATACCTTGCACCGCATAGATTTTCATCTATTACTCCACTCTTGATTCCTTTTACATATTTTTATTCTGGTGAAATATGCATACAATTTATCATTTTTAGTATTTTGAGGTACACAATTAGTATGAATTATATTCAGAACATTGTTCAACCAGTACCACTTTCCATTTTCAGAATTTTTTCATCATGCCCAACATAAACTCTGTATCTGTTAAATGCTAACTCCCCATTCTCTCCTCCCCACAGCACCTGGTAACCCCCGTTAACTTCCTGCCTTTAAAATTTGGGTAGTCTACGTGCCTCATATAACTGGATTTATATAAAATTTGTCCTTTTGGGCTGACTTATTTAGCTTCATCATGTTGCTGCATGTATCAGAATTTCATTGTCTAAAGCTGAATAATATTCCATTGTGTGTATGCCATTTTGTTTATCTGCTTGCCTCTTGATGGACATTTGAGTTGAATCTACTCTTCAACTGTCATGAATAAGGCTGCAGTGAACACTGGTGTACAAGCATCTGTGTGCGTCTCTGCTTTTAATTATCTTAGGCATATACTTAGAAGTGAAGCTGAAGTATGATAAAGTAAATCGTACTTTTTATAGCAGCTACACCAGTTGACATTCCCAATAGCAATGCACGAGAATTCCAATTTCTCCATATCCTCACAACATTTATTTTCTTTTTAAAAAATATTAGCCATCCTACAGGTGAAGAGTGTTGTTTTCCTTTTTAAACACACCGGAAGTATAGGTGCTTCTCAGTATTAAGCAGTTTAACTGCTAACATTAAGAAGTCTTGAGGAAGGCATGGAAACGTTTATCATTCCTATACTGAAATTCTGAAACAGCAAGAAACTACAGTAGTGCCCCCTCAGAAGTAGTTTTGCTTTTTGCCATTTCAGTTATCCGTGATAAACCACAGTCCCAAAATATTAAATGGAAAATTCCAGAAATAAACAATTCATACATTTTCAATTGTGTACCATGTTGAGTAGCCAGATATAATCTCACACTGTCCTGCTCTGTCCTGCCTAGGAAGTTGAGTCATCCTGTTGTCCAGAAATTTAAACTCCCTTCATTTACTCAGCCAAATGCAAGTGCAATCCCTTTTGTGGCTTGAAAAAGCAGTGCTTTTCCTCCTAACAACACTGTCACGAGTCATTATTTACTTTACAATTTTGAATATTACAAAAGGGCATGGCAATTGTACACCTATGGAAGAAGACCTCAGTGTAAAACTCTGGGAAATCCCACTCTAGAACATGAAAGATAAGACATTCCAATGATAAGAAATCACACGAAGAAAATTCAAAGCAAAGGCTCAATGTGCCTGGAGGGTCTTAAAGCTCGGGGGAAAGAGTCTGCTGACCATGGAGGGCCAAAGATGGACTGAGAGAAAAAGCTAGAGGGAGAACATCTTAAAGGTCCAGAAAATTCACAGGAAGGGTAAAAGGCAAGATGGTCTCTGAACTAAGAATTCGCAAACCAGATAGAGAGAAAAGAGCATCAGGTCACCCAAGTCTCAGACCTGTCAAGGGGATACCCCATCCCAGCCCACTGAGCATCATCCCTGGCGTCTCTGCCAGAGCCCCATTGTCTCTGATGAGCTATAGGACGTGATGCTGAGGAGCAACAGCAGTGAGGACTTCTGGGTTCCTCGGATGGAGCAGCAGCTCTTGTGGCAGGGTCAGATAACTAAGGCTACTCCACTGTAGCCCTCATTCTCCTAGGCTATCCCGCCATGAAAACTGGGCCACCTGAAGGCAAAGGTATAAAAACAGGTCATCCAGGAGACAGACTCTGGTTTTCAGTAACAAAACAAAACAAAAAAACAGCCAGAGTTCCAGCAAAGTGAACAGATTAGAGTGGATGACACAGCTGGAGGCACTGACTTTTTCTATCATTCTCACGTAATCCATATTAAAAGTAATCAAGGTTTTGAGCACAGTACAACTCATTGATTGAACTCCCTGTGGCACCCTGGTGTCTTGTTCAACATCCTTGTATGAAATCAGCCCTTTGTTTCTAGGTGTCTGCTTACCAGTAGAATCAGGGCTTGTGTAAAACTCAAGTAATTGGGCATATAAACCCAAAACCTACTAGATGGCTCTTCGTCAATTGTAGAAAATTCACACATTAATGTGGTGCAGTGATGTTAAATAAAATCAGATCTTAGGGTTTGACCTTAATTGTTGTGACGTTAAT
>NW_007260489.1:3232-14504 GCF_000164805.1 Carlito syrichta
AAAAAAATGAAATACCTTGGCATATTCCTAACCAGAGACGTGAAAGACCTTTACAACAAAACTACAAAACACTGCTCAAAGTAATGAAAGATGAGGCCGGGCTTGGTGGTTCAACCTGTAATCCCAGCACTTTGGGAGGCCGAGGTGAGTGGATTGTCTGAGCCCGTGGGCTTGAGATCAGCCTGGGCAACTTGGTGAAACATCGTGTCTACAATAAATCAAAAAAGAAAAAAAAATTTAGCTGGGTGTAGTAGTGTGTGCCTGTAGTTTTGGTTACTGGGAAGGTTGAGGTGGAAGGATCGCTGAAGCCCAGCAGGTTGACGCTGGGGAGGCTGTGAGCATGCCACGACACTCCAGCCTGGGAGACAGAAGAATCAACATTGTTAAGATGACCATCCTACCCAAGACAATCTACGAATTAAACGCAATACCCATTAAATTACCAGCAGCATTCTTCTTAGATCTGGAAATGACAATACAAGAATTCATACGGAAACATAAACGACCCAGATAACCAAAACAATCCTCAGCAACAACAAAAACAAAGTGGGAGGTATCACACTCCCAGCCCTTAAACTTTATCATAAAGGTACAATAATCAAAACAGCCTGATATTGGTACAAGAACAGGCATATAAGACCAATGGAACAGGTTAGAGATTCCAGAAGCAAAATCTCAACTTCTCAAGCAACTCATCTTTGACAAAGCCTGCACCACCAACCACTGGGGGGAGGAGAACCTATTTAGTAAATGGTGCTGGGAAAACTGACTGATCATATGCAGAAGATTGAAACAGGACCCCTACCCATCACCATACACAAAAGTCAACTCTAAATGGATCAATGACTGAAACATAAAACCTCAAACTATAAGAACCTTAGAAATTGCAGGAGACACCCTTACAGAAATTGGAACTGGCAACCAATTCCTGATTAAAACCCCAAGTGCCCATGCCATAAAAAATAAGATAGACAAGTGGGACCTATTCAAACTGACAATCTTCTGCCAAGTCAAAGAAACCATCAAGAGAGCAGGAAGACAGCCCACAGACTGGGAAAAAAATATTTGCCAACTGTATATCTGACAAAAGCCTAACATCTGGGATCTATAAGGATCTCAAATGAACCGAAAAGAAAAAAACCCAACAGACCCATTACAAAGAGGGCAAAAGATATGAATAGACACTTCTCAAAAGAGCAGCCAACAGATACATGAGAAAATGCTCAGCTTCACTAGTCATCAAAGAAATGCAAATTAAAACCACACTGAGATACCACTTAACTCCAGTCAGGATGGTCATCATCAATAACTCAAAAAACAAGGATTCAGGGGAAAAGGGAACACTTCTATACTGTTGGTGGAAGTGTAAACTAGTACAACCTCTGTGGAAAACAGTTTGGCAATTCCTAAAAGGTCTAAAAATCGAGCTTACATATGACCCCAGAATTCCCCTATTGGGAATATACCCAGAAGAACTCAAATCACTCTGTGAAAAAGATGCCTGCACACACTTGTTTATTGCAGCATTGTTCACAATAGCAAAAACATGGAACCAACTGTGCTGCTCATCGAAAGAGGACTGGATTAAAAAAATGTGGTACATATGCATGATGGAATATTGCACAGCCATAAGGAAGGAAAAAATTATGAACTTCACAACCACTTGCATGGACTTGGAGTCTATAATACTGAGTGATCTACCACAGAAACAAAGAACTGAGTATCACATATTCTCACTCATAAGTGGACCTTGAACAATTATTGTAATATTATAAGAAAAGGATTGTCAGTAGTGGGAAATTGCTTAGGGGGGCAGAATTGGCAGTAGTGGAATACTGCTGGGGGAGGCTCGGGCACACCTCATCAACAAGGGTACCTGCAAAATGAACATTTGTGTACGTAACCCTAAATTGTACCCCACATTTTTAAAATTAAAAGTAAAAAAAAAAATGAAATTCTAAGCAAAAAAAAAAAAAAAGAAAAAGAAAATGTATATTCTTGCCCCTGATGAACATTTATGTTGGCATTTGCAACAATTGGCTAACACCGTACTTTTATACCTGATTCTTATAACTTATAAACATAATGCTAAAGCTATACAAAGAAATAATAATAAACATACAGCACCATTTCCCCTTAAAAGTTCTAGCTTATAAAATAAAGACCAAAACAGAAAGTCAGAATCAATGCATCTTTCAAAGTGTAGCAGAATAAAATGCCCAGAACTGGGAAAATTAATTAGAAACACTGCATAGGACAGAGAACGTCCCTGTATGGAGACCAATCTACAGATTGTTTCCTATGTCTTGCAGAGCAAGCCGAGAAGTACTGGTAATAGCAACTAATGAACGTGTATGTTTTATGAAATAAAAACATCTAACTTTATACTTAGCTCATCATTACCTCTGTGGCAGTGAAAAGTGCCATATTACATTCAAAAAGAAAAGATGTACTTGTGTGTACGTATACCTACATGTATAGAATAATATGCAAATAAAGTCTCAAACTGAGAACAAACAATAAAATATATATCTTCAAAACATTTGGACACAAGTATCTTCATAGAGAGATGTGACAAATGAACGCCTATTTAAATGTCCAAGATTAGCAAAAATATAGAAAGTTTCAAAACAACACGTATTCCTTTGGAAAAAATTGATTGGATTCCATCTAATATACTCTTGTAGTATAAATGTCTCCGTCACATAATGAACATTCTAATAACATTTGAAAATTTATTTTAAAAACTGGTATGTTAACGTTATGAAATCTTACAGCCTTGCTAATTTTCTTTTGGATATGAACAAATACAGCATACATAGAAATAAAAACGAAAGCAAAACAATTTACATGGCTCCTCCCGTTCTGGAGACTGTTATGACATGAAAAGAACCCTACAGAGTATCAGGCAAATAAAATGTTTGAGATAACAGAATACACCTGCAGGTACAGGTACAACAGCAGAGGAAACATTCTCATGAAGTCAATCATAGAAGTTGTCAGTCCCTGATATTTTCTGCTTTGGAATTTATCTGGTTTTGGTTTTAGATATAAAGATTCAAAGGTTTTTCTGTTTACTGCGTGCAGTACATTTGTAAACTGTACAATGAAAATAGTAAAAAGGCATAAAGAATAAACTGTCAGTCTGAATATGCTAATACTAACAAGTTAAATGGTTTTTACGGAAGTAGACTAAGCTGTTCATGGAGTGCTGCAATTCTGATAAAGTTTTCATAGGAATCGTCTGTAAAAGAGAAACAACCAAGAGAAGAAAAACACTTTAAAAGTTGAAAGGTTAACCATACATCTGAGAATTAATTCCAATCTAGACTGGCATATTTTCTTCCAGTACATTTTCCTTCTTTAAGATTCTCAATGTAGTGGCACAGCTTTAAGGCTGGCCCCAGCTTCAACTCCATATACTTCATCAACACATCACTCTTCAGTGGGAGCAGAGCTACCCCATCAATTGTCTTTGGAGAGAAGGAAACTATAATTATTAGTAATGCTTGAATATTTGTCCAAAGTTATTTATACATAAGAACATATAAAGTAGAGCAGCAGTACACTCCAGATACATATTCTCTGAATACACATTTGTGTTCTGAAAACTATCAAAAGTATAACTTACACAGTGAAGCACCACTGATAATTTGTGAAATCACTTCAAATTTTTAAAAGAAAATGTAATCAAGTATTTTCAAAAAATGTGCCAAGCATGAGACAATCTGATTGTAAGCACTTTGACTTGAATAAAATATTACATATACCTATGAGAAAGGGTAAAAATTATGAATGTTAGAAGTGATCTCAGATGGTCATTAACTTTCAAAGAAGGGCCGGGAAGATGTCCATATCAATGTAAACCGTAGTTAGTTACCCTTCTGGAGACTGAGGGAGGGTAGTGCATGGATGGACGTTTGGCACATTAGGGGTGGTTCTAGGTTACTGGTAATGTCTAAATTTCCAACCAGGGACAGATTATACAGACTTGTTAATTTTGTGAAAATGAATCAAGCTGTATTCCATCTGCATGTTGCTCTATGAATACTCTATTCTGTGAGATATCATAACAACGACAACTCCTATAATAGGAAAATACTGGATTTGTCAGAATCAAAGTCTCCTAAGCATAGTAGTCTGCGTTGTAAAAATATTTTTCAGTCTCTTATTCAAAAAATGCAGCATGAAGGAGATAGCAGTCATAAAAATATTAGCAAGAAAGAATGAGCCTCACAACATTCATAAGGTATCTTCTTAAACTACAAGCTGACAGAAAAAATAATGTAAGTCTAAGTGGCGTTTTATTGTAATTCATAAAAAATACTTTAATTATAAAAGTTCCCTTCATTCAGACACAATAGCCTACATAGGTAAGAGAGTTCTCATTTTCAAATATTCATAGAATAAACAGCAATAAGTGGAAATCACTTATCTCTAATCACACTTCCTTTTATGCCAAACATTCCATGGGTATGAATTTTGTAGCATCTATTCACTTAATCTTAGAAACCACCAGCTGTATCTCCTCTCTTAATGACTCGAGTCACATTTTTATATAGAGGTTTCTTACAGTTCAATTTTCGATAAATGTGAAAAAACATTATCTACCAAGGTTAGGCTGTGTATAGTGAGCTTAACACAGCATGTCAAAAGAATGATCTTTGCCTTCTGCCTCTATTTACAATATTACTTTGACACCATTTGTCTATTTTGCTAGTAAAATTTCCAAAGCAGGGTTAACATTCTATACACATATATATTAACTATCATAAAGATTGTATTATATCAATATAATGTTACTATACTATAGTTAATAGAATATAGAGACTATGAATAATCTGTATATTATAAAATTCTTGCTCTCTCAAAATCAAAATCATCATTGGAATAGAAGCTAAATTGGACAAGATGAATATACCAATTTTCACGTTTGCACCACAGTTATCTGGCTTAAGGAATCAAAAAACAGTTTTAGTCTGAAAGGCAAAATACACACAAGTCTGCAATTTCTGAGAGAGCATTACATTCACAGGGGCCAGAACAAAATGGTCAGACAGCTGTGAACTGTCTTGGGATTCAGATGAGGGTCAGAGTGTCCATGTTTGTAACATAGACACAGATTTGAAGAAAAATGCATATACAGACATAAGAAACAATGATATTGAGTAAAACGAATTTTCAAAAGACACTATATAATCAATTATTGTTTCCACTGGTAACTTCCATTATAGAGAATCTAAATATAGTTTTAATTCTTGATCATTACTGTTACCCAAAAATATGTAGGTAAATGATTTTTCCATCTAGGTGAGCACAGTATCAACTCAGTCAAAGCCTGAGAAAGAAGCTAGGGGTCCAGCCGCAGTGAGAGTCCCTCAGTCATTTCCTTGGACATGGTGATGGTGGGACCTGGCTCTGGATGCCTGAGATGGCATCAGCGCTGAGCCCGCATCTGTGAACACAGACTGTGTACACGAGGCATCCGGGTGGACTGTGGCACCAGCGGATGGAGCACGACACGCACAGACGGAGAGGGCTCTGTGGCTGCTCAGTAGTTCTCGGTGTGGGAGCTACTCTGAGAATGGGTCACTACCTCCACTTCAGTCAGTTGTTTCAAGAGTGCTTTATGAGATAATAGCCCCCAGAGTAATTTCGCTCTCCCCAGCATGTCATCCACACATAGTACATCACCACAAGTCAGAGGTAAGATAATCGAGTTCAGACTTTCTCATGTTTTCTGGGTTGCACACTCATGTCCAAGGCCGACTGTGGAAATGCATCCCAGAAGATGACTCTTTTACAATTGGAGCATCGCTTGAGCCCAGGAAGCCAAGGCGATGACACTGGGGAACATAACAAGACCTTTTCTCCACAAATAATTTTTAAAAATTAGCTTGGTTTGGTGGTGCACGCCTGTATTCCCAGCTATTCAGGAGGCTGAAGCAAGGAGGATTTCTTTTCTTTTTTTGTGAGTTGGAGTCTCACTTTGTCGCCCAGACTGGAGTGCAGTGGCCACGCCCCCAGCCTCGACCTGCTGCTCTCCGGCGATCCTTCCGCCTCAGCCTTCCAAGTAGCTGGAACTACAAGTGCGTGCTACAACGCCCAGCTAATTTTTGATTTTTATTGTAGAGATGATGTCTCGTCAAGTTGCCCAGGCGGGTCTCGAACCCGTGGGCTCAGGCAATCCACTCACCTCAGCCTCCCAAAGGCATGGGATTAAAGGCTGAGCCACCAAGACCGGATAGGGGGATTTCTTGAACCCAGGAGTTCAAGGTTATAATGGGCTGGGATCTCACCACTGCACTCCAGCTTGAGCTGCAGAGCAAGACCTTGTCTGTAAAAATAAAAGCAGGAACAGTGTATCTTGTTAGGTGGAAATACATTGGTGCTTTGCTGTCATTGTTATAACAAGAATTAATTCATGTTCATGCTGCATTGCTCCATCCTAAAAAATTTCCTCAACTTCTTTATCTGCTCCGCCTTGGAAAGTGTACAATTTGGTAACGTTTGACATGCAAATAAACCTGGGAAATCTCACCATAATCAAGACAGTGATCAAGATATCCATCACCCCCAACATGTTCCTCCCAGTTCTCTGTACTCCCTCCCTCGTGCCACTCTCTGAATCCCCAATCCTAAGCAACCACTGGTCTGTCATGATAGATTAGTTTGAATTTTCAAAAGTTGTTTATAAATACGTAGAAGTGGGATGGCTGCATCCTAGTGTAGAGGTGTGATAAATTCCTTAAGAAGCTGCTGAAATGTTTTTGAAAATGGTTGTACCATTTGGCATTCCCACCAGGTATGTGTGACAGTTCCCATGTGTCACATCTTTGTCAACAATAGGGAGGGCTGAGTCTTTCCAATTTGAGTCATTCTGATATGTGTATAGGTTTCTCACTGTTATTTTGGTTATCGCTTTGCTAATAGATAATGATGCTGAGTGTTTATTCTTGTGATTATTTGCTAGATTTGTCCTTATGTAATTCTTAATTTCTATAGTTATTTCAAGTTGCACTGTTGTTTATTTCAATTTCCAATCATTCAACACTAGATTATAGAGATACCATAAATTTTTGTATATTGATATTTCATTCTGCAACCTTGCTAAGCTCAATTTCTAGTTCTAGAAGCATTGTTTTTAGATTGATAGAACCTTCTTCTTAGATGACCTTGTGTCTGTGAAAAAGACAGCTTTACTTCTTCCTTTCCAATCTGGAGGCCTATTCCAGTCCAGGTCCATTGTATGGAACAGCACTTCAAGGACAATGTTGAACAAAACCCCTCAACTATGAACTCATCAGGCTGTAGATTTTTGGTTTTGTTTTGCTTTGTTTTGTTTGAGTTGGAGTCTCACTCTTTCGCCCAGACTGGAGTGCAGTGGCCGCTTCCGTCACCGCAGCCTCGACCTGCTGGGCTCCGGCGATCCTTCCGTCTCAGCCTTCCCAGCTGCCGGAATTACAGGCATGGACTACCACGCCTGGTTGATGTTTTGATTTATTGTAGAGATGAGGTCTGGCTGCCCAGGCGGGTCTCGAACCCGCGGGCTCAGGCAATCCACTCACCTCAGCCTCCCAAAGGCGCGGGATTACAGGCTGAGCCACCGAGCCCGGCTGGCTGTAGTTTTTTGTATGCAAACATCCAGCACAACTTTTGCATGTGAACCTTTGTCTTAGCTCCCCTAACCGTAAAAATCCAGGCCTGGGTACTGCACCTACTGCGAAGAACACAAGGCCAATAATTCAACCCACACTGAAGTCTTGACAGCCTGAAGGCAGTGCTTTCAGACTGGAAATCAGAAAATCGAGGTGAGCTATGAGGACACCGGGAAGGGAGATGGATGGCAAAGTTCCCTGGTGGTAGACAAGAAGTTTATGGTCTTCAAGGTGCAGAAGGGAAGTGTGTAGGCAGCAAGTGGAATGATTCCCATTTCCAGAGACTTAATTTAACCACATTTCCATAGAAGGATTTTAGGTAAAGCTTGCAGAAACGAAGTAGTGTGAAGGGTGGAAGAACACAGGATGAACCCCTTGGAAGAAGGCTTGTGGTGCATACCCTCACCCTGCTATGTGACCAGCCAGGATTGAGCAAGGGAGATGAAGAGTGTGGCAGATGGGTTGGGAAGGCTCTTTAAGGGTGCCTTCCCAGAGGTGTTCTCCAACTCGCGTATTGAGGCCCTCCAGCGTTTCCCTGCCCATGAAGCTGGCAGGATGGGGCATGGCGACGTCTCAGCTGTGCCCTGGACGCCCCAGCCTGGCCTCCCACACTCACCCCACCCTGGGAGCGAGAGACGGCGCCTGGTGCCGTCGGAGCCCCTCCCCCAGGGCTACCACTGGCTGGGCCATTGAGCGCTGAGCAAACAATGCTCAGGGGTGTGGTCTGGCACGACGTGGCGAGGGCTATATATAGGGAGGCCCGCAGGGCGGAGGCACCTCGCTCGGAAGTACTCCCACCGCGAGGGTGGCAGGAAAAGGAGACGCTGCCAGCATGGGGGACAGGGAGTCGCTCTCGAACAAGGAGTCGCCCTCGGGCAAGGCTCGGGGAAGAAAGAGGAAGGCCATCACTCAACCCACCGAGTCACCCTCGAACACGGAGTCGCCCTCGAGCAAGACCGGGGGCAGGAAGAGGACGGCCGTTACTCCACCCACCGGCCGAGGACGTGCCGCCGTGAGCGACTCACCCAAGCTCCTCCCCGTCTTCCCCGGACTTCTCCCGCCCCAGAGTCCTGCCTGTCCTCACCTGGCATGAGCCTCCTTCAACCGGCACCCCTTCTCGGGAAGTGTGTGGTCCCATCCCTCCTCCACCCTCTTCCCCCAGAGTCATGCCCTTCTGTGATCTCCTGGTTGTCGTTTCAGGCTCCCAAGAGAACGAGAAAGACAAAAAGATCGCGTCGTGGATATTCTCGAAGAACGGTCTATCGTAAAGGGACCCCAAAGGCCTGTCCGGAGACGGAAAAACCCGAGAAAGAAGAACAGCCGTCGGTGTCCTGCCATAACCCCGGGGAGCACGAGGAGCTCACGGAGCCAGCTCCGGAGCCGCTGAGTGTGGAGGCTTCCACCGCCTCCACCTCCCGAGTTTTCCTGGAAAGCCCATGACTTGACGTGAGGCCCAAGGCTTCCGAACAGCCTGAGAAGTCGAAAGCGGTGTGGCTACAGAAAAACGACCAACTGGAAAATTTGAATTACCAGGCGCCCTTTCAAGACTAACAAAATAAAGCCTACACCAAATGAAACAATGTGTGTGTGCGCGCGTGTTCTCTGATGGCAGAGAGGGGAGAAGGAGGGAAGAGGTGGCTGTGTGGGAAGGAAGGGAGGTGGGTCCTGCGGGGATGAGGGTCAAACAGGGGTCCCCAGCTAGCTGATATGGAGGATAAAGTCTGGGGTCACGGCTAGCGCTGCAGACGTATTTCCCCCTTAACGTCTGTCCCGTTCGAGAAGAGGAAAAGCATGTTACATGTGACGGCAGTGTCAACCCCCCCCCAAAAAAAACAGGCACCCAAAGTAATTGCCTCCAGTACACCTACCTCATAGCAGTGTTTGTTGAATCCAACTCTTGGATGGAAGCAACTAAAGCCTGCAGAAAAATCAAAAACCTTCCTACCTGAAATCATGAACAGCTTGCTGAATCACTGGAAAAAAATGGTGTTTGGATATCACAATCCAACACTGATTCAGCCACTTTCTTGCTAAAGGTAACTTAGAATGGAGACCTGGCTACCAAGGATGCGGCAGTGGGAGTGGTCCCCCCCCGGGGGAATAGAGAGCACTGCAGACAATTGTATGAATTCATCGTTTTCTTCTGAGACAAGTGTAGGTTCCCATACTGTAAGAAATGATGCAGCTAGACCCTGTGTACCCTTTAGCTATCCTTTTCAAAATGACAACATCTTGCAAAACTAGAGTACAGTATCACAGTTAGGATGTTGACACGGATATAATCGAGATCCAGAACATTTCCATCACCACAAACTTCCCTCATGTTGCCCTGGTCTAGCCACACCTACTTCCCTGCCAGACACCCCGCTCCTCATCCCCTGGCAACCACTCATCTGTTCTTCACTTTTACAATTGTATCATTTCAGGAACATCCTACAACGGAATCACATAACTGTGAAGGCTTTGGGTATTTTCTTCAATTTCTATTTTTGGCAGTAATTGTTATATTTATTACTTTGATTGTGGTGCTGGTTTGGAATGTGTGCACATGTCCAAAGGGATCAAATTGGATATATTTTGCATATCAATTATATCTCAACAAAGGTATTAAAAAAAACACGATGTCTCTGAAGAGGCCGTATTCAAGATCAGATAAAGGATAAGAAAGTGCCAGCTGTTCAAAGGTCTGGACGGTGCAGGTTCTGTTTTAGTTTTTTCCGTAGCTTTAGGGATACAAGTGGCTTCTGTTTCTAAGAATGCGTTATATATTGGTGAAAAAGTCTGGGTGTACCCGTCACCCCAGCCTGTGCACCTCATACCTGATACAGGTGATTTTTTTCATCCTTCACCCTTCCCACTTTCCCCTACCAAGTCTCCAATGTCCATTATGTCATTCTGTATGCCATTGCAGACCCCTAGCTTAGCTCCCACTTATAAGTGAGAATATATAGTATTTGGTTTTCATGCTCCTGAGTACTTCACTTAGGATAACTGTCTTCTTTTCCTTCCAAGTTGCTGCAAGATACATTATTTCATTCTTTTTTTACTGCTGAATAGCATTCTACCGTAATACACACACACACACACACGAATACTATTCAGCCATAAAATATATTCACACAGAATTCATATATATATATATGATGGAATGCTCTATTTGGGGACTCTTTATATGTGCCATGTAGTGTTTGTATACTATATATGAGTATAAGAGTTAGGTGGTCCTCATCTAGGGGTTCAAAAATTTCAAGGCCCTCTAATATCAACATAATATATTATAGCACAGATTTGCAAAGTAACTTTCGCTACAATGGCTACTAATTCACAGAGACTTGACTGTTGATCTATTAATGCATAGCTACACAATAGACTATACAAAAACGTACTGGCTTAAAAACAACAATTTATTCATATCTCTCATCATTCAGTAGGCTGAGTGGGTTCATCTAGAGAGCTTGGTTGGGATCTCTCAATAACTTATTTGGGATCTGAGACTTGAGTCATCTGAAGATCAACTGGGCCAGACTTCCAAGATAACTTGCTTATATGACTGATATTTGGTACTGGCTGATACATATGCAATAGGAGTTTCGCTGAGCCAGGTAACAAAAGGG
>NW_007260490.1:0-3384 GCF_000164805.1 Carlito syrichta
CGTATCCATGGAGAAATTAGCTCTGAAAAATGTAGGGACCCAGAAGCCCAGATTGCTGATTAAACCTTTTCAAGAGAGCCTGTACATTCCGGTTAATGAGAACTCCTACAACCGGATTTCCTTTTCGTTCTCAGCAAGATGCCCTGATGTTCCCTATTCATGTGGATTCCAAACTCTGTATACAAAAAGACAGATGCCCTGAATATTCCTAGGGACGTGGAATCCATGATTCCTGGTTACCTTTAAAAATACTCACTAAATATTAGGCAACAGTGAAACCCTTGTCCTCTCTCAAAATAAAAACTGAAACGCAAGGGGAAGGATTACAGGGTTCACCTTAAGACCAGAGTTACATCCACACATGGCAAGAAGATTCCTTTTGTTCTAAAATCTGGCCTTAGTTGTCCGAGGAATCTAACGGACTTGGAATGTCCAGTACACGTTTAGAACTTTCAAAAGAACCAGAATGTTGCTAGAGTCCTGAAATGTCCGATTCATAACATCTGCATGATAAATTGCTCCAAAATGTTTGGGGAGCTCGAAATCCTGTTTGTTTTTTTTAATTTGAGTTGGAGTCTCGCTCTGTCACCCAGACTAGAGTGCAGTGGCCGCTCTCGATCACCGCAGCCTCGACTTGCTGGGCTCCGGTGATCCTTCTGCCTCAGTTTTCTAAGTAGATGGAATTACAGGCATGTGCTACCACGCCCAGACGTTTTTTTGATTTATTGTAGAGATGAGGTCTTACTGCCCAGACGGGTCTCGAACATGCGGACTCAAGCAATTCACTCACCTCAGTCTCCCAAATGCATGGGATTACAGGCTGATCCACCAGCCTGGCTAAAGTCCTGTTTCTGTTTTGTGCCATAGCAGAAACCATGGAAATTTTTTGGGCTGAGGACTCATACAACAATGATTCTTTATTTGTCCTTAGTTGGAGGCCGTGTAGTGTACTGTATGTGAGGACTCTCTTTCCCTAGATTCCTGTTTCAAATCCCTGATTCTTGTTTAGCCCTTACTAAGACGCCATGTAGATATTTTGATAGAGGAAGCATGGAAAACAGATTTTTTCTTTTCCTTAGCAAGAGGCCATGTACTTTCCTGTATATGAGGACTGCTATTACGCACATTCATACCTCGAATCCCTGACTTTGCTTTAGTCGTCAGCAAGATGCCCTGTACATTTTCAGGACTGAGGACTCATATAACCCAGATTCCATATTTTTAGCAACAGCCATGCAGTTGCCTGTATATGAGTACTTCTGTTCACAGATACATGCGTTGAAAGCTTGATTCTTGTTTAGATCTTAGGAAGATGCTGTATAATTTTTTGGAGATTGAGAAAAAATGTCACCCACATTCCTTATTCTTTCTTAGGAAAAGTCAGTGCAGTTGCCTCTATATGAGTATTTCGTTTCCCTAGTTTATGCTTCAAAAACCCAAATTCGTGTTTAGCCCTTAGCAAGAAACCCTGAGGTTTTATTGGGATGAAGGACACGTGTAAAGCACATTCCTAATTCTCCTTTAGCAATAGACAGCACAATTTCCTGCATATGAGGACTCCCGTTATCCTGATTCCTACTCTCAAAACCTGAATCGTGGTTATCTCTTAGCAACATGTTCTGTAGGATTTTGGGATGGAGGATTCGTGTAAGCAAGATACTTAATCTACTGTAGCAACAGGTCATGTAGTGTTCTGTATATGAGGACTCTCATTACTGAAATTCCTGCATCATTTTCAGCAAGAAGCCAAGATATTTCCTGGTGACCAAAAATTTCAGTTGCTTGGATATCAAGAGAAAGACTCCCATAAAGTTCTTGAGGACTTGTAACCCAAGATTCCTGGTTCCTTTAAAAAAAAAAACACTAAAAATGTGGCGACATAGATACCCAGATTGCTAATTAAACCTTATCAAGAGACATTGTTGATTTAGGTGATTGAGAACTACAAGAACCGGATTCCATTTCCGTTCTCAGCAAGGTGCCCTGATTTTCCCTGTCCATGTGGATTCCAAACACTGTGTACAAAAATGCAGATGCCCAGATGTTTCCTGGGGACGTGGAATCTATGAATCCTTTTTATATTTTAATAATTCGTACTAAATTTTTGGAACTGCAAAACCTTCGGCCCTTCTCCATATAAAGTACAAACGGATATTTAATGATTACCAAGTTCATCTTAAGACCAACGTCACATCCAAATATGGCAAGATGATACTTTTTTCCGGGAATCTGGCCTTAATTTTCCTGAGGAACTTAAGGGATTTGTACTACCAGATACCCGATTACAATTCTCAAGAGGACCAGAATGTTGCTGGAGTCCTGAAGTGACTGATTCATAATACCCACAAGACAAATATCTCCAAAACATGAGACGAGCTTGAAGCCTTGATTCTTTTTCATACCGCAGCAAGACACCCTGAGAATTTTTCGGATTGTGGACTAGTGTATCACAGATTCCTTATACTTCTTTACTGAAGGGCCGTGTAATATCTGTATATGAGGACTCCCTTTCTCCAGAATCCTGTTTGGATACCCTGATTCTTGTTTTGCCATTAGCAAGATGTCATGTAGATATTGTGACAGAGGAACCGTGTAAAAGAGGCTTCTTAGTTCTCCTTAGCAAGAGATCATACAGATTCTGCATATGAGGACTGCTATTACCTATGTTCCAGCTTTTAAACCTTGATTCTTGTTTAGCCCACAGAAGATGTCCTGTTGATTTTAAGGACTGGGGACTGCTATAACCCCGATTCTTTTTCCTCCTTGGCAAGGGGTTGTGTAATGTCCTGTATATGAGGACTCCCTTTCCCCAGAATCCTGTTTGGAAACGCTGATTCTTGTTTTGCCATTAGCAAAATGTCATGTAGATATTGTGATGGAGGAACCATGTAAAACAGGTTTCCTATTTCTCCTTAGATAGAGATCGTGTAGATTCTGTATATGAGGACTGCTATTACCTATGTTCTAGCTTCTACACCATGATTATTGCTTAGCCCACAGCAGATGGCCTGTTGATATTTAGGACTGAGGACTGCTATAACCTCGATTCTTTTTTCTTCCATGGCATGGGGCTGTGTACATTCCTGTATATTAGGACTCTCATTCGATACATCCTGCTTCGAAACTCTGATTCTTTTTTGCACTTTCCAAGATGTTCTCTAGATTTTTGGGATTGAGGAGTGGTGTAACCCAGATTCCTCAATCTTTCTTAGCAAAAGGTCATGTAGCTGCCTGTAAATAAGGACTCCATTTCCCAGATTCATGCTCGAAAACACCATTATTCGTGTTTAGCCCATATCAAGTCGACCTGAAGTTTTTTGGGGGATTGAGTACACGAGTAACGCAGATTCCTTATTCTTACTTAGCAATAGGCAGTGAAGTTTC
>NW_007260490.1:3404-10850 GCF_000164805.1 Carlito syrichta
AATCGGCCTGTAGTTTTTGGCTTGAGAACTCATATAAGGAAGATTCCTTATACTTCCTTAGCAATATGACGTGTAGTTTCCTGTATATGACGACCTCCATTTCCCAGCTTCCTGCTTCACTCTGCAGGATGCCAAGACAGTTCCTGGTGAAAGAGAATTCCAGTTTTTTGGATATCAAGAGAAAGACATCCATAATGTTCTTTGGGATCTGGAATCTAAGATTCCTGGTTCCCCTTCACAAAACCTCCCCAATTTGTGGAATCTTCAAAACCCAAAATCCCAATTCCTACCTTCCCACACACAAGAATTTTCTGTAATATGAGGTCACGTGAACCGAGGAATTTTGTACCAATATAACTTTGATTCTGGGGAATATAATTATGGTCGTAGATGTGCCTAGGAAACGAAAGGATTTCTTGTGACAGAACCTTGATTACAGCTAATAAGAGGACCAGAAAGTTCCTGAGGATTTGTAATGACAGATTTAGCATATCCACGGAGCAAGTAGCTCTGAAAATGTACGGACCCAGATGCCCAGATTGCTGATTACACCTTATAAAGGGCCCAGGTAGATTCCGGAAAATGAGAACACTTAAAACCGCATTTCCGTTTCGTTCTCAGTAAGATGCCCTGATTTTTCCTGTCGATGTGATTCCAAACTCAGTATATCAAAAGACAGATGCCCAGAAGTTTCCTAGGCACGTGGTTTCCACGATTCCTGGTTACCATTAAAAGTACGTAGTAAACATTTGGCAAGTGCAAAACCCTTTTTCCAGCCTCAAAATAAAAAGAGACATGGAATGGGAAGGATTACAGCGTTCACCTTAAGACCAGAGTTACATTCAAATATGGCAAGAAGATTCATTTTGTCCTGGAATCTGGCCTTAGTTGTTCAGAGGAACCTAACAGACTTGGAGTGCCCAATAACATTTACAGCTTTTAAGAATGTTGCTGGAGTCCTGAAATGACCGATTCATAATCTCCGCATGCTAAATTGTTCAGAAATATTTGGGGAGATCGAAGGTCTGTTTCTTGTTTTTCCCATAACAGATACCCTGGGAATTTTTTGTATTGAGACTGCGTACAACAATGGTTCTTTATTCGTATTTAGTTTGAGGCCGTGTAGTGTCCTGTATGTGAGGACTCTCTTTCCGTTGATTCCTGTTTCGAAACCCTGATTCTTGTTTAGCCATTAGTAAGGCGCCATGTAGATTTTTTGATAGAGGAGCCGTGGAAAATAGATTTCTTCTTTTTTCTTAGCAAGAGGCCATGTAATTTCCTGTATATGAGGATTCCTATTACCCACATTCATGCCTCGAATCCTGATTCTTTGTAGCCAAGAGCAAGATGCCCTGTAGATTTTCAGGACTCAGGACTCGTAAAACCCAGATTCTTTATTTTTAGAAACAGCCGTGCAGTTGCCTGTATATTACTACTCCTGTTCACAGATACTGTCGTAGAAGGTTTGATTTTTGTTTAGATCTTAGGAAGACGCCGTGCACCTTTTTGGTGATTGAGAAAATATGTCACCCACATTCCTTTTTCTTTCTTAGGAAAAGTCAGTGCAGTTGCCTGTATTTGAGGATTTCACTTTGCTAGTTTATGCTTCAAAAACCCAAATTCGTGTTTAGCCCTTAGCAAGACACCCTGAAGTTTTTGTTTGGGATGGAGGACACGTCTAAACCATATTCCTTATTCTCCTTTAGCAATAGACAGTGCAGTTTCCTGTATATGAGGACTCCTATTATCCAGATTCCTACTCCCAAAACCTGAATGGTGATTATCTCTTAGCAAGACGCTCTGTAGGTTTTTGTCTTGGAGGACCCGTATAAGCAAGATTTTTTATTCTTCCATAGTAACAGGTCGTGTAGTGTTCTGTATATGAGGACTCACCTTACTGAAATTCCTGCTTCCTTCTCAGCAAGACGACGAGGTTTTTCCTCGTGACCTAGCATTCCATTTGCTTGGATATCAAGAGAAAGACTCTCATAAAGTGCTTGAGGAATTGGAACCCAAGATTCCTGGTCCCTTTTCCAAAGACACACTAAAAATGTGGCGACATAGAAACCGAGATTGCTGATTAAACCTTATCAAGAGACCTTGTAGATTTAGGCGATTGAGAACTACAAGAACCGGATTCCCTTTCCGTTCTCAGCAAGATGCCCTGATTTTCCTGTCCATGTGGATTCCAAAACTCTGTATACAAAAATTCAGATGCCCAGATATTTCCTAGGGACCTGTATTCCATGAATCCTGGTTACATTTTAATAATTCGTACTAAATATTTGGCAACTGCAAAACCCTCGTCCCCTCTCCAAATAAAGTAGAAACGGAAATTTTAGGATTACCAAGTTCATGTTAAGGTCAAAGTTCCATCCAAATACAGAAATATGATACCTTTTTTCCGGGAATCTGGCCTTTATTGTCCCGAGGAAACTAAGGGAATGTACTACCAGATACCCGATTATAATTCTCAAGAGGAGCAGAATGTTGCTGGAGTCCTGAAATGACTGATTCATAATACCCACAAGCCAAATATCTCCAAAACATGAGACGATCTCGAAGCCTTGATTCTTGTTTATACCGCAGCAAGACACCCTGAGAATTTTACAGAATGTGGACTAGTGTATCACAGATTCCTTATTCTTCCCTAGCGAGGGTTCGTGTAATGTCCTGTATGTGAGGACTCCCTTTTCCCAGAATCCTGTTTGGAAACCCTGATTCTTGTTTTGCTATTAGCAAGAGGTCAAGTCAATGTTGGGATGGTTGAACCGTGTAAAACAGGTTTCTCTTTTCTCCTTAGTTAGTGATCGTGAAGATTCTGTATATGAGTACCTCTATTAACTATGTTCCAGCTTGTGAACCCTGATTATTGTTTAGGCAACAGCAAATGGCCTGTTGATTCTTAGGACTGTGGACTGTTATAACCCCAATACTTTCTCTTCCTTGACAAGGGGCTGTGTATTTTCCTGTATTATAGTACTCTCATTAGATACATCCTGCTTCAAAACTCTGATTCCTGTTTAGCACATTCCAAGATGCTCTGCAGATGTTTGGGATTGAGGACTCGTGTAACTCAGATTCCTTATTTTTTCTTATCAAAAGTTAAAGTAGTTGCATGTAAATAAGGACTCCAATACCCAGATTTTTTCAAAATCCTGATTCTTGTTTAGCACTTAGTAAGAAGTCATGTAGAATTTTTGAGAGAGGAACAGTGGAAAACAGATTTCTTCTCTTTAATTAGCAAGAGGTAATGTAATTTCCTGTATATGAGAATTGCCATTACCCACATTCATGCCTCGAATCCCTGATTATTCTTTAACTGTCAGCAAGATGCTGGGTAGGTTTTCAGTACTGAGGACTCGTATAACCCATATTCCTTATTTTTAGCAACAGCCATGCAGTTACCTGTATATTAGTACTTCTGTTCACACATGGATGCGTCAAAAGCTTGATTCTTGTTTAGATCTTAGGAAGACGCCGTATACTTTTTTGGAGATTGGGAAAACATTTCACCCACATTACTTATTCTTTCGTAGGAAATGTCAATGCATTTGTCCTCATATGAGGATTTCATTTCCCTAGTTTATGCTTCAAAAACCCAAATTCGTGTTTAGCCCTTAGCAAGAAACCCTGAAATTCTATTGGGATGGAGGATACGTGTAAACCAGATTCCTTATTCTTCTTTAGCAATAGACAGTGCACTTTCCTGTATATGAGGACTCCCATTATCCAGATTCCTACTCCCAAAACCTGAATGGTGGTTATCTCTTAGCAATATGGTCTGTAGGTTTTTGGGATGGAGGCCTCGTTTAACCAAGATTCCTTATTCTTCCATAGCAACAGGTCGTGTAGTGTTCTGTATATGAGAACTCCCATTGCTGAAATTCCTGCTTCATTCTTAGCAAGACGCCAAGATATTTCCTGGTGACCTAGAATTTCAGTTGCTTTGATATCAATAGAAAGACTCCCATAAAGTTCTTGTGGAATTGGAACCCAAGATTCCTCATCCCTTTTCAAAAGACACACTAAAAATGTGGCGACATAGATGCCCAGATTGCTGATTAAACCATATCAAGAGACTTTGTAGATTTAGGCGAAAGAGAACTCCAAGAACCGGATTACCGTTCCGTACTTAGCAAGATGACCTGAATTTTCCTGTCCATGTGGATTCCAAAACTCTGTGTACAAAAATGCAGATGCCCAGATGTTTACTAGGAACGTGGAATCATTGGATCCTGTTTACATTTTAATAATATCTTCTAAATATTTGGAAACAGCAAAACCCTCAGCCTCTCTACAAATAAAGTACAAACGGAAATTTAATGATTACCAAGTTTATCTTAAGACCAAAGTTACATCCAAATACGGCAATATGACACCTTTATTATGGTAGTCTGGCCTTAATTGTCCCGAGGAACTTAAGGGATTTGTACTACCAGATATCCGATTACAACTCTCAAGAGGACCAGAATGTTGCTGGAGTCCTGAAATGACTGATTCATAATACCCACAAGCCAAATATCTCTGAAACATGACACGAGCTCTAAGCCTTGATTTTGTTTATACCGCAGCAAGACACCCTGAGAATTTTTCGGATTCTGAACTTGTGTATCACAGATTCTTTTTCTTCTTTACCGAGGGGCCGTGTAATGTCCTGTATATGAGGACTCCCATTCCCCAGAATCCTGTGTTGAAACCCTGATTCTCTTTTTGCCATTAGCAAGATATCATATACATATTATGATGGTGGAACCGTGTAAAAGAGGTTTCTTAGTTCTCCTTAGCTAGAGATCATATAGATTCTGCATATGAGGACTACTATTACCTATGTTCCAGCTTCTAAACCCTGATTCTTGTTTAGCCCACAGCAGATGGACTGTTGATTTTAAGGACAGAGGACTGCTGTAACCCCGATTCTTTTTCTTCCTTGGCAAAGGTCTGTGAATTTTTCTGTGTATTAGGACTCTCATTAGATATATCCTGCTTTGAAACTATGATGCTTGTAGAACTTTCCACGATGCTCTGTAGATTTTTGGGATAGAGGACTCGTGTAACCCAGATTCCTTATTTTTTCTTACCAAAAGGTCATGTAGTTGCCTGTAAATAAGGACTCCATTTCCCAGATTCATGCTCGAAAACACCATGATTCGTGTTTAGCCCATAGCAAGATGACCTTAAGTTTTTTTGGGATTGTGGACCCGAGTAACACAGATTCCTTATTCATACATAGCAGTAGGCAGTGAATTTTCCTGTATGTGAGAATTCCCATTACCCAGACTCCTACTTCAAAAATTTGATTCGTGGTTACACTTAGGAAGACGACCTGTAGTTTTGGGACTGAGGAATCATATTAAGGAAGATTCCTTATACCTCATTAACAATATGTCATGTAGTTTCCTGTATATGACGACTTCCATTACCCAGCTTTCTGCTTCACTCTGCAGGATGCCGAGAGAATTCCTGTTCACCGAGAATTCCAGTTTTGTGAATTTCAAGAGAAAGACGTACATAATGTTCTTTGGGAACTGGAATCCAAGATTCCTGGTTCCCCTTTCCAAGACCTCCGCAAAATGTGGAATATTCCAATCCCAAAACCCCAATTCCTACCTGCCCACCCACAAGAATTTTCTGTACTTTGATGTCACATGGATCGAGGAATTTTGTACCAATATACCTTTTGATTCTGGGGAATATGATTATGGTCCTAGATGGTCCCAGGAAACAAAAGGATTTCTAGCGTCAAATCCATGATTACACCTAACAAGAGGACCAGAAAGGTCCTGAGGATCTGTAATGACAGATTTAGCATATACACGGAGGTAGTAGCTCTGAAAACGTAGGAACCCAAAAGCCCATTTTGCTGATTAAACCTTACCAAGAGGCCCTGTAGATTCTGGAAAATGAGAACTCCTAGAACAGGATTTCCTTTTAATTCTCAGTAAGATGCCCTGATTTTTCCTGTCGATTTGGATTCCAAATTCAGTATAACAAAAGACAGATGCCCAGAATTTTCCTAGGTTCGTGGATTCCATGATTCCTTGTTACCATTAAAAGTATATAGTAAACTTTGGCAAGTGCAAACCCCTTGCCCTTCTCAAAATAAAAAGAGACACGGAAGGGGATGGATAACAGTGTTCACCCTAAGACCAGAATTACATCCAAATATGGCAAGAAGATTCCTTTTGTCCTGGAATCTGGCCTTAGTTGTTCTGAGGAACCTAACGGACTTAGAGTGCCCAATACCATTTACAACTTTTAAGAGGACCAGAATGTTGCTGGAGTCCTCAAATGACCGATTCATAATATCCGAATGCTAAATTGCTCTGAAACATTTGGGGAGCTCGAAGATCTGTCTCTTGTTATCCTATAGCAGAAAACCTGGGAATTTTTTGGATTGAGGGCGCGTACAACAATGATTCTTTATTCGTACTTAGTTGGAGGACAAGTAGTGTCCTGTATGTGAGGACTCTCTTTCCCTTGATTCCTGTTTCGAAACCCTCATTCTTGTTTAGCTTTAGTAAGAAGTCATGTAGATTTTTTGATAGAGGAACCGTGGAAAACAGATTGCTTCTCTTTTATTAGCACGAAGCCTTGTAGTTTCCTGTATATGAGGATTGCTATTACCCACATTCATGCCTCGAATCCCTGATTCTTCTTTAGCCATCAGCAAGATGCCCTGTAGATTTTCAGGAATGAGGACTCATATAACCCAGATTCCTTATTTTTAGCAAGCGTGCAGTTACCTGTATATGAGTACTCCTGTCCACAGATACATGCGTCAAAAGCTTGATTCTTGTTTAGATCTTAGAAAGACGCCATATATTCTTTGGAGATTGAGAAAACATGTCACCTACATTCCTTATTCTTTCTTAGGAAAAATGAATGCATTTGTCTGTACATGAGGATTTCATTTCCCTAGTTTATGCTTCAAAAACCCAAATTCATGTTTAGTCCTTAGCAAGAAACCCTGATGTTTTATTGGCATGGAGGACACGTGTACACCAGATTCTTTATTCTCCTTTAGCAATAAACAGTGCAGTTTCCTGTATATGAGGACTACCCATTATCCATATTCCTACTCCCAAAACCCGATTGGTGGTTATCTCTTAGCAAGACAGTCTGTAGGCTTTTGGAATGGAGGTCTCGTGTAACCAAGATTCCTTATTCTTCCGTAGCAACAGGTCGTGTAGTGTTCTGTATATGAGGACTCCCATTACTTAAATCCCTGCTTCACTCTCAGCAAGACGCCAAGATATTTCCTGGTGACCTAGAATTCAAGTTGCTTGGATATCAAGAGAAAGACACCCATGAAGTTCTTGATTAATTGGAACCCAAATTCCTGGTCTCTTTTCAAAAGACACACTAAAATGTGGCGACATCGCAGCCCAGATTGCTGATTAACCTTATCAAGAGATTTTGTAGACTTAGGCGATTGAGAACTCC
>NW_007260491.1:0-6489 GCF_000164805.1 Carlito syrichta
TCTTTTTCACATTGATTTTGTAGCCCAAGAGTTAACCAATCGTGTGTAAGTACAACGATTCTTTTGACAGACTCTGTAGGATTTTCCAAGTATAGAATCATATCAACTGTAAAAGGGATAACTTAGTTTCCTATTTAGATAACCCTTCTTTCCTTCTCTTGCTTGATTGCTCTGGCTTGGACTTCTACTATTATGTTGAATAGGAGGCATTAGATTTTTTGGCATCCTTGTCTTGTTTCAGTTCTTAGGGAGCATGCTACCAGATTCTGCCCATTAAGCAAAATACTGGCTGCAGGTTTGTCATAATTGGCTGTTATTGTTTTGAGAAATGCTCCTTCTATGCCTAGGTGTTTGGTGGTTATTATCAATAAGGGATATTGGATATTCTCAAATTTTTTTCTACATCTATTGAGATAATCATGTGGTTCCTGGTTTTATAATGTTAATGTGCTTAATTGTGTTTATGGTCTTGCAAATGTTGAGCCAGCCCTGCCTCCCAGAATTGTAGCTCACTTGGTCATGGTAGATGATCCCTGAACTGTGTTGCAATATCCAATTTTCTAGAATCATGTTGATAATTTTTGAGTGTATGTTCATCAGGAAAATTGGTCGGTAATTCTTTTTCCTTGTTGGCCTTTTGCCAGTTTCGGATCAGGACAATATTAGGCTCATAGAATGAGCTGGGGAGAATTTTTTCCTTCTTGATTTCCAGAAATATTTTCAATATAACTGGCATATGCTTTTCCTTGTATGTCTTGTAGAATCAAGCTAGAAGCCACCTGGTTCAGGAAATTTTCTAATGGGAAGATTTCTTTCTTCTTCTTTTTTTTTTTTTTTGAGTTGGAGTCGCACTGTGTCACTCAGACTGGAGTGCAGTGGCTGCTCCTGGCCACCGCAGCCTCGCCTGCTGGGCTTCGGCGATCCTTCCGCCTCAGCCTTCCAAGTAGGTGGAACTACAGGCACGCGCTATCAGGTCTGGCTATTTTTTTGATTTATTGTAGAGATTAGGTCTTGCCAAATTGCCCAGGCAGGTCTCGAACCCTCGGGCTCAGGGAATTCGCTCCCGCGACCTCCCAAAGCGCTAGAATTACAGGGTGAGCCACCGAGCCCGGCCTTGATAAGAAGATTTCTTAAAGGTGAGTACATTTCCTGGATTGTTATTGGACTGTTCAAGGTTTCAAATTCTTCTTGCTTCAACATTGAGAGGTGTGTAATGCCAGGAAATTCTCTATTTTCTCTGGATTTTCTAGTTTATTTTTATATAGAGGTTCATAGTAATCTCTGATAATGTTTTGAATTTCTTCATGGTCAGTTGTAACCTCAACTTTTCATTTCTGTTTATTTGCACCTTCTCCCTCTCTTTTTTTAGTCAGTCTTCTCAGGGGTTTGTAAATCTTATTTATCCTATAAAGAATTAGCTTTTTGTCTTGCTGATTCCTTCCATTATATGTTTGTCTTCTATATTCTTCAATTGTGACTTTATCTTCATAACCTGGATTTTTTTCTACTGAAATTAGAATTTAATTTTTCTTGCTTTTCCAACTTCCTTAGGGATGATGTTAAGGCTGTTTACTTTGATCTGTCTATTTTCTTGATATGGGTGTGCAATGCTATGAATTTCCCTGTCATTACTGAATTTGTGGTATCTCAGAGATTTTGATAAGATGTATCTCTGTTTTTGTTTGTTTCCATGGATCTTTTTATTTCTGTCTTGATTTCTATGTGACCCTAAGACATTCAGCAGCATATTGTTTAATGTTCATGTGTTTATGTGCTTTGGCAGGATCTTTTTGGTGGCAGTGTTTATTTTTATTCCATTGTGCTCTGAGAAATTGTTTAGTATTATTTCAATCTTTTGAAATTTGTTCAGACTTGATTTATGCCCGAGATGTGACCAATGTTGGAGTATGATCCAAGTGCTGAAGACTCGAATATTTTTTTATAGTTGTTGGGTGGAATGTTCTGTAGATATCTATGAAATTCATTTGGTGAAATGTTAAGGTTCCAGATTTTCTTTTTTGTTTGTTTGGTTGTTTGTTTGTTTCACAGATCTGTCTAGGACTATTAGCCGTGTATGACTTCTCTGACTATGATTGTGTGCGTGTCTATGTCTTCTCTTAGCTGATTTAGCAATTGTTTTTAAAACCAAGTTCTCCTGTGTTGGGGGATATGTTTAAGATAGATGAGTCTTGTTGGTGGGGTGAGTCTTTTATAGTTATGCAGTGCCCTTTGTATCTTTTAAGATTTGTATTGGTATGAAGACAGTTCAGAGTAACTAGCACTGCTCTTTTTTTCTCAATTGCCTGGAAAATCATTTTCCAGCCTTTTACTTCGAGTCTGTGGGTGTCCTTTGCAGTGAGATGGGTTTATGTGTTTACTGGAGGCAGCAGAATGATGGATCATGTTTCTTTATCCAGTTTGCTACTCGATGCATTTTTAGTTATACATTAAGTCCATTCACATTCAAGATCATTGTGTATCATATATATGAGAGTTCATCTCTGTCATAAGGCTCTTTAGGCGTTAACACACACACATGCGCACAACACACACACAAACACAAATGATCTGTATGCTATGTTAGTTCTGTGCTTCTTTTGCTTTTGCGATGGATGTAATGATTCTTTTGTTTCTGTGCGCAAAACCTTCTTTGAGAATGTTAAGTCTGTCTGACACACTAGTCTCTTCTGGCTTGCAGGTTTTCTCCTGAGAAGTCTGTGGCAATTATAACAGGTCTTCTCCAGTGAGTAGTCTAATCCTTCTCTCTAGCTGCCTTTACGATTTTTTTCTTTTTACTTACTTTGTGGTGGTAGATTACAATGTGTCTTGGGTATAATCTTCCCATGTAATACTTTGAAAGCGTTCTCTTGAATCTCTTGCACTTGGATAATTACCTTTCTAGAGAAATATAAAAAATTCATTGGATAATCTCAAGGAAACTTGTTCTGCTGTGGTCTCAGTATTCCCTTCTGTTTTGAAGACAACAATCAACTGTAATTTTTTTTTTTTAACATAGACTTGCTCAATTTTTTCAGCCTTTTCTTCTTGTTTATGGCAGTCTTTGTTAGTTCAATATTATGGTCTTTAAGCTCTGAGAGTCTTTTCTCTCCCTGATTGACTCGGCTCCCAGGGTCTGTTACTGTACTTTGAAATTCTAGGAGGGAATTCTTCATTTCTGGCATTTCAGAAAGGACAGTTCTTTTATTTGCCAATTCAACTTTTACTTCTTGCATGACTTGGGTGAATTTAGTCAAAATTTCACTGCCTCATGCTGTTCATGTAAATTGCCAGTGTTGAAATGGAAAAATGCATAGAAAGAATCTCAGAAAAAAACCAAAAAAAAAAAAAAACACTGAAGCTGAACATAGCCTCTCAAAACATTGCTAGCTAGTACACTAGTGCCAATGGGTTTATAGATACTTAACAGGGGAATCCTGTGCTACAGAGGGTCCACCCTAAAAAAATCCTCTGACTTTTTTGGGATCCTTCATGTATAGTCATACCATTACATACAGTACATAACACTTGACAGTATAAAACTGTGTTACTGGTTTATGTGTTTTCTATATTATACTGTTTAATTGTTGTTATCTATTATACTCTTTCTACTTATAAAAAGTTGCTAACTGTAAAACAATAGCTTAGGCAGATCTTTCAGGAGGTGCTCAAGATCATAGAAGATGACAGTTCCATTCATGTTACTGTCCCTGAAGACATCCAGTGGGATAAGATGTGGAGGTAGAAGATAGTACATTGGTCATCCTGGACCTGTGTAGGCATAGTTCAATGCATGTGTTTCTATCTTAGCTTTTCATAACAATTTTGAAAGTAAAAATTTATGAAAAAAACATTAAAATAGTAGAAGCCTTAAAGAATAAGGATATTTAGAAAATATATTTGTATAGCTGAACAGTGTGTGTTTTTAGACATGTTATTTTAAATGAACCAGTATAGTTGGATTTGGTGGCTAAGCCTGTAATCCCGTGCTTTGGGAGGCTGAGGTGAGTGAATTACCTGAGCCCGTGGGTTTGAGACTTGCCTGGGCAACTTGGTGAGACCTCATCTCTACAATAAATCAAAAATTAGCCGGATGTGATAGCATGCCCCTGCCGTTCCAGCCACTTGGAAGGCTGAGCCGGAAGGATCGCTGGAGCCGAGCAGGTCAAGGCTGTGGTGGCCAGGAGCAGCCACTGCGCTCCAATCTGGGCAACAGAGTGAGACTCCAACTCAAAAATAAAAGTAAAAATAAAAATCAATAATAAATAAAAGAACCAATAAGTTAAATATGCAGTTTATAAAGTAAAAATTTACAGTAAGTTAATATTAATTTATGATTGAAGAAAGAAAAATATTTGTATAGCTTTAGTGTAGCTTCACTGCACAGTATTTATACAATTTACTGTAGTAAATTACTGTAATGCCATAGGCTCCAAATTCACTCAACCCTCACTGACACCCAGAGTAACTTCCAGTACTTCAAAACCCATTGGTGGTAAGTGCCGTGTATAGCATACCATTTTTACCTTTTTATGTTTAGTTACACAAATATTTACCATTGTGTTACAATTGTCTACAATATTCAATAGAGTACCATGCTGTGTGGTTTTTAGCCTAGAGGCAATAGACTATATCATATAGTGTAGATGTGTAGTAGGCTATATAATCTAGGTTTGTGTAAGTCCTCTCTATGATGTTCACACAATGACAAAATCATCAAATCTTGCTTTTTCCTAGATGTTTCCTCATCATTAAGTAATACATGACTATAATGTTATTTGATTGGAAACAATAAGTGAGTGTTTGAAGGAAGAATGGTAGACATTAGTATGTCAAATTTAAAAGCAAAATGTTGGTGAATGTTACATTATTTGATATCTTTAATTAACTTTGTTGTTATATTTCTAAATTAAGACTAATAGAAAATATATTAATGTAGTTCATGAAATTGTTATACATAAATGTAAATAAGTGCATTTCAAATAGAAATACACACAATATGTACACAAGTGTATAAACAGATTATTAATTTCATTTATAAAAATATTTTAAAATATAATTAACAGAAATACATATATGGCTAGCCCACATTAGTCATTGTCTTGGAAGGCTCAAATAATTGATCCGATTCCAAGGACATACATATGAATTTTAATTTTATTTGTCTAGATTTTAGAAAGCTAATTTTAAAAAATTCAGTCTTTAAGAGGTATCATGGAATATGCTTTGGAATTACAGACAGCAGACATTCTCTTTTTTCTTGATATGAAAGTAAAAATAATAAAATAATTTCAATTTTAATTAAACTGGATAATTTGAAGTCTTTCTTCTGATGATCACGTCATTGAACTTTTGTTTCAAAATGCTTTTTCTGTTCTTCCTACTTTTAGTTAGGGGACATTTAAAAAATTACTTATCAGCCAGGCTCGGTGGTTCAACCTGTAATCCCGTGCCTTGGGAGGCTGAGGTGAGTGGATTGTCTGAGCCCAGGAGTTCAAGACTCGCCTTGGCAGGCGAGATTTCATCTCTACAATAAATCAAAAAATTAGCCGGGCATGGTAGTGCACGCCTGTAATTCCAGCTACTTCTTGGAAGGCTGAGGTGGAGGGATCGCTGGAGCCCAGCAGGTAGAGGCTGCGGTGGCCGGGAGTGGCCACTGCACTCCAGTCTGGGCGACAGAGTGAGATTCTAAATCAAAAAAAAAAAAAAAAATTACTTATCTCCTTCTACATAGTTTGACTTAAATTTAGCTATTTACATAAATATTTCTAAGAAACATAAATAATTACTTACTGTTGGACAATAGATAAGTGAACAATAAAATTGATAGTTATTCATTATTTCAATATCTGACATGGTCATATAGTTCAATAGTGTTTAACATTTTATCCTTTCAGGTGACATTTATTTTTGTTAGAGAAATATGATCAGCTTATTAACAGATAATAAAATTGAATATGGAATTTTACAAATCAGAGAAATCAAGAAAACAAATTTGCAAATTTAAGTTCAGAAATTGATTTCACTTAAAGTTAATAATGTAGTCATCCCTCATAATAATTAGTGACAAATTAAATTCCTATGGATAGGGGACTATAATTTTTTAAAAACTCATCATAATAGCATTAATATTAAATGTATAAGAAAGAAAACATGTAATTTCAAGTTTGTCTAACTGTGGAACTTATAAATTAAAGATACTATTAACAAGGCTTAAGATTTCAGTGTTTGTGATCGGTATGGAAAACATTTCATAGTTAATAAAGTTTTTGTTCCTTTACTTCATGCTAAATATAAAAATAATTTCTAAGAGGCACTTGAAAATGAACAAAATAAATGACACATTAGGAACAAAAGTCTCCTATATTCTGAAAATCTGTGAGTGTGATGAAAGAAACTTATTTTACATTAGTTAAAGGATAAGAGTTTTCTATTCAAATCTTAAGTGACACATTTATGAGATCTACTGTTTCCACTCCTGCTTCACTCTGA
>NW_007260491.1:6710-7557 GCF_000164805.1 Carlito syrichta
AGAATAATTTTTATTTACTCTATCATGATAATTTTGTTTAAAGCTTTAAGGAAATTGAAAACAGATTTTACAGTAATTGCCTGCAAAATAAATAGTATTACTAGCCCCCAGCACAGTCCATTTGACTATATCTGGGATCTTGTCATTTTATAAGTCATTTATTAACATATTAAGTAAAGTTACCATAGAGCACAATCTCTGACATCACACAGCTAGAGAGATGAAGAAACAAAGAAGAACCTACTCACAATTTAATCTGTCCGAGAACCCAAAAAAGCAACAAAAAAACCCTAAGTTTCCTAAATGCTCTATTTCAGTAACTGAACAGGAAGAAACCCACATGAAATTAAACCTTAAAAATGCTTCTCTGGACCATCAAGAGAAAGACATGACCTACCACAACAAAGGTAAAATGTTTAATCAATCTTCAATATTAGTCTTCTAGGATGTGCACTTGGAGAGCAGAGTCATGTGAAAGATTAGGGAGTATTTTTCATCCATATTATCAGAGCTCAGAGTCAGGATATGATATTTTAACATGAACTATGGAGACTAATTTTATTCAAGCATTGTTAACTTTGTAGGTCTTGATCAAAAAGTAACAAATCATTGTATTTACTGAAAATAAAATGTTGTATTTTGAGAGAAAGCTTAGTATGGCAGATATTTGTTTAGAAACCAGAATTTATCCATGTAATTCTCTGCACTCGTGTTTTCTCTCATATGCAAACCTTCTAACTTTACTGTCCTTTCTCTGTTTTTCTATTTCTCTCTGCAGATTTACCATCACCTCCAAAAAAGATTGCTGCTGAAATCCTGGCAATAACTTGCATAGTTCTTATGGCTT
>NW_007260492.1:0-5972 GCF_000164805.1 Carlito syrichta
CAGCTGGCTAGCTAGGTATCTAGGCTGTTAGGTCAGCCTGCTAGCCAGCTGGCTAACTAGTTAAGTCACCTAGTTAAGTCAGCTGTCAAGACAGATAGCTAGCTAGTTAGCCAGATTGTTAAGTCAGCTGTCTAGCCTGAAGGATAGCTATTTAAGTCACCTGGTTAAGTCAGCTGGCTAGCCAGCTGGCTAGCTGGGTAGATTGCTACATAAATGAGCTGGCTAGACAGCTGGCTAGCTGTTTAAATCAACTAGTTAAATCAGCTGGCTAGCCACCTGGCTAGCTATATAGCAAGATAGTTAATTCAGGTGACTAGCAAGCAGTCCAGGTATTTATGTCAGCTAGTGAAGTCAGTTAAGTAGCCAGCTGGCTAGCTATGTAGTGAGCTAGATAAGTCAGTTGGCTAGTCAGCTGGTTAGCTAATTAAGTAAGCTTGTTTAGTCAGTTGTCTAACCAGCTGACTAGCAGGAGAAGTCAGCTAGTTAAGTCATCTGGCATCCACCTTACTAGCAAGTTAAATCAGCTAGTTAAGTCAGGTTGCAATCAACTGGTTAGCTAGTTATTTCAGCTAATTAAATCAACAGGCTAGCTAGGAAGCTAGCTATATTCGTCAGCTAGTTATGGTAGTTAGGTAGCTAGTTAAGTCAGCTTCTTAAGTCAGCTGGCTAGCTAGATAACTTGCTAGATAGCTAACTACTAAAGACAGCTAGATAAGCCAGTTGACAAGTTAGGTAGCTAGCTAAGTCAGCTATTTAAGTCAGCTTGCTAGCTAGTTAATTCAGCAAGTTAAGTCAGCTGGTTTGCCAGCTGCCGAACTGGGGACCTACCGAGTTAACTCAGCTGACTAGCCCATTATATAGCTAACTTAAGTAACCTGGGTATTTAGGTAGTTAACTAGACTGGCAAGACAGAGGGACACGTAGGTAGGTAGCTAGTTAAGTCAGCTGGCTATCCAGCTGGCTGACTAGGCACCTAAGCTGTTAAGTCAACCTGCTAGCCAGCAGGCTAGCTAGTTAAGTCACATAGTTTAAACAGTTGACTAGACAGCTGGATACCTAGGTAGCTAGATAGTTAAGTCAGTTGTCTAATCAGCTGCCTAGCTAGTTAAGTCACCTAGGTAATTCAGTTGTCTAGACAGCTGGCTCGCTAGGTAGCTTGTTAATTAAGTCAGCTGACTAGACAGCTGGCTAGTCAGTTAAGTCACCTAGTTTAGTTAGCTGGCTAGCCAGCTTGTTAGGTATATAATAAGCTAGTTAATTCACCTGACTAGCAATCAGGCCAGCTATTTAAATCAGCTAGTTAAGTCAGCCGGCTCTCCAGCTGTCTAGCTAGGTATCGAGCTACTTAAGTCAGTTGACTAGCCAGCTGGCAAGCTAACTCAGTTAGGTAAGTCAGCTGACTAGCCAGCAAGCTAGCTAGGAAGAGAGCTAGGTAAGACAGCTGACTAGACAGATGGTTAACTAGTTAATTCAGCAAGTTGAGTCAGCTGACTAACCAGCTGGCTAGCTGGTTGAGTCAACTAGTTATGTCAGGTGACTTGCCAACTGGGTAGCTAGGTAAGAAGCTAGTTAAGTCAGCTGGCTAGCCAGCTGGCTAGCTATTAAAATCAGGTAGTTAATTCAGCTGGATTCACAGCTGGTTAGCTAGGTAGTTAACTAGTTAAGACAGTTGGGTAGCCAGCTGGCTATCTGGTTAAGTCAACTAGTTAGTTCAGCTGGCCAGGCAGCTGGCTTGCTAGTTAACACAGCAAGTTAAGTCAGTGGGCCAATCCACTGGCCAGCTAGTTAAGTCAGCTAGTTAAGTCAACAGTTTCACTAGGTATCTAGCTAGATAAGTCAGTTAATTTAGTCAGTTGGCTAGCCAGCTACCTAGCAGGGTACTTCTCTAGATAAATCAGTTGGCTAGCAAGATGGCTAGCTAGTTAAGTCACGTAGTTAAGTCAGCTTGCTGGCCAGCATGTTAGCTAAGTAGTTAGGCAGTTAAATCAGTTGTTAAGCCAGAGGTCTATATAGGTATATAACTAGTTAAATGTGCTGGGAAGCCATCAGCCTATCTAGTTATGTCAGCTAGTTAATTCAGCTGGCTATCAAGCTGTCTAGCTGTGTAGGTAGCTAGGTAAGTCTGCTAGTTATCCAGCTTGCTACTTAGTTACGTCAGCTAGTTAAGTAAACTGGCTAGGCTGCTGGCTATTTAGGTAGCTAGGCAATTAAGTCAACTGGCTAGCCAGCTGGCCAGCTACTAAAGTCAGCTAGTTTCGTCAGCTGGCTAACCAGCTAGCAAGCTAGTTAAGTCAGCTGGTGAAGTCAGTTGTCTATCCAGCTGGCTAACTAGTTAAAATGCTGGTTATGTCAGATGGGTAGCCAGCTGGCTCACTAGTTATTTCAGCTAGTTAAGTCAGCTGGCTTGCTAGGTAGCTAGGCAATTAAGTCAGCTGGCTATCCAGCTGGCTAGCAAGTTAAGTCAGATGGTTCAGACAGCTGGCTAACCAGCTTGCTAGCTAGGTAGCTAGCTAGTGATGTCAGCTGTCTAGCCAGCTGGCTACCTAGTTATGTTACCTAGTTAAGTCAGCTGAGAAAGCAGCTGGCTAGCTAGGTAGCTTGCTAGTTAAGTCAGCTGGCTAGAAAGCTGGCTAGCTAGATAAGTCACCTAGTTAATTCAGCTGGATATCCAGCTGGCTTGCTATGTAGCATGCTAGTTAATTCAACTGACTAGAAAGCTAGTTAAGTCAGCTGGCTAGCAAGCTTGCTGGCTAGGTTTTGACCTATTTAAGTCTGTTGAACAGCCAGTTGGCTAGCTAATTATGTCACCTATTGAAGTCAACTGCCTTTTCAGGTGGCTAGAGAGGGACAGAGCTAGTTAATTCAGCTTCCTAGCCATCCGAATATCTAGTTAAGTCAGTTAGTTTAATCTCCTGGCTGGCCAGCTGTGCAGCTCAATAATCAACTAGTGAAGTCAGCTGGCTAACCAGCTGGCTGTCTAGTTAAGTCTGCACTTTATGTCAGTTGGCTAGCCAGCTCGCTAGCTAGTAAAAAAAGCTAGTTAAATCAGATGACCAGAAATCTGGCTAGCTAGTTATTTTAGCTAGTAAATTCATCTGGCTAGTTAGGTAGATAGCCAGTTAAGTCAGCTAGGTTGTCAGCCAGCTAGCTATTTAAGTCAGGAGGTTAAATGGGCTAGCTAGATAGTTATTTCAGCTAGTATAGTCAACTGGAAAGCTGGATACCTAGCTAGTTAAGTCAGCTAGTTAAGTCAGCTGGCTAGCTAGTTGTCTGCTAGTTAAGTCAGCTGGCTAGCCAGTTGCCTTGCTGGGTTGCTAGCTTGTTAATTCAGATGGCTAGCCAGCTGGCTAGCTAGTTAAGTCACCTAGTTATGTCAGCTAGCTAGTCAGCTGGTTAGCTAGTTAGCTAGGTAGTTAAGTCAGCTGTCACGTCAGTAGGATACTTAGGTAGCTAGTTATTTTATTCAGCTGTCTAGCCACCTGGCTAGCTAATATTGTCAACTAGTTAAGTCAGCTGGCTAACCAGCTGGTTATCTAGTTATGTCTGCTAGTTGAGTCAGCTGACTAGCCAACTGGCTATCTAGTTATGTCAGCTAGTTGAGTCAGCTGACTAGCCAGCTGGCTAACTTGTTAAGTCAGCTAGTTAATTCAATTGGCTAGTCAACTGGCTAGCTATGTAGCTCGCTAGTTCCATAAACTGCCTTGCCAGATGGTTAGCTTGTTAAGTCAGGCAATTAAGTCAGCTGGGTAGCCACTTGGCTAGGTAAGTAGATAGGTATTTAAGTCAGCTGGCTAGATGGCTTGCTAGCTAGTTAATTCAGCGGATTAAGTGAGCTGGCTAGCCGGCTGGCTAACTAGGAGGTTAGCTAGTTAATCCAGTAGACTAGCCGGATGTCTATATAGTTAAGTCAGCTAGTTAAGTCAGCTTGTTATCCAACAGGCTAGCTACGTACCTGGCAAGTTAAGCTGGCTGGTTTGCAGGCTGGTCAGGTAGGTGGCACACTAGATAAGCTAGTTGGCTTGCTGACTGCCAGCAGAGTGGCTGGATAGTTAAGCCAGCTGGGTATTCAACCATCCAGCCAACTGGATGGCTATTAAAGCTGGCTGGCTAGCAAGCTGGTCAGCCCACTAGCTTGCTAGCTGGCTGCCTAGTTGGCTAGCCAGCCAGGTATCTAGCTAGTTAAGCCAGATGGCTACCCATGTAGACAACAAGTTAACTGGCTAGTGAAGTCAGCTGGATGGCCCGCTATCCTGCCCAGTTGCTAGTCAGCTAGTTGAGTCAACTAGCTATCCAGCTAGCTTGTTAAGTCAGCTAGCAAGTCAGCTAATCATTCAGCTAGCTAGTGAAGTCAACTAGCTAGTCAGCTTGCTAGTCCGTTAGCTTAAATTAGCTAGCTAGTCAGCTAGCTAGTAAGCTAGATAATTAAGTCAGTTAGCCAGCTAACTAGCCAGAGAGCTAGTTAGTTAAGTCAGCAAGCTAGAGTGTTCGATAGCTTGTTTGCTAGCTAGTCCTGTCAGCTAGTTAGCCAGTTAGCTTGTCAGCTAGCTAGTTAAGTCAGCTAGCAAATCAGCTAGTTACTTAGCTGACTAGTTGGCTAGCAAATCAGCTCTCTGCTCAGATAACTAGTGGGCTCGTTCTCATTCCATCAGGTCAACTAATTAGTCGGTTTGCTGGCCTGCAAATTGGTCAGCAAACTAGTTGGCTCGCTCACCAGCCACCAGGTCAACTAAATTGCCAGCTCGCTCGCAGGTCAACAGGTCAGCTAGCTAGTTGACTTGCTCACCAGCTGATTAGTTAAGTCAGCTCACCGGTCAGCTCGCAAGTGTGCCGACTAGGTAAGGCAGCTCACATGTTGGGTCACTCGCTGGACGACTAGTTAAGTCAGCTCACCAATCGGTTCATTCACTGGCTGACTAATTATCTTTTCTGACAATTCGGCTCACTCACTAGCTGACTATTCAGGTGACCAGTCAGCTCACTCGCCGGCTGACGAGTTAAATCAGCTGACCATTTGACTCAATTGCCAGCCAAATAGTAAAGTCAGCTGGTCAGTCGGTTCACTTGTTAGCTGACTAGTTAAGTCAGCTCACCCGAGGGTTCAGTCACTGGCCTACTCGTTAAGTAAGCTAACCAGTTGGCCGACTAGCCAGGCAAATATTTAACTCAGCTAGTCTATCTGCAGTCTATTCGGCAAACTTGTCAGCTGATACATGGGCCGGCTAGTTTGCTCAGCTAATGAGTGGCCAAACTAGTCAGCCAACTTGTTAGGTCAGCAAATTAGACAGGCAAAGAGTTAACCGAACTAATTTGCGTGCCAACTCGTCATTCAACTAATTAAACCAGTTAACTAGTCGGTCAACTAGTTGTTAAGCCAGCTAACAAGTTGGCCGAGTAGTCAGCCAACGTGTTAAACCAGATAAGTAATCGGCCGTATCGTCAGCCAAGTTGTCACCTAGCTAACTTGCTACCCAACTAATAAAGAAAGCTAGTTAACTCGTTTACCAAGTAGCTAATATAGTAAGATTACTCATTAACCAACTCCTTATGTCAGCTAGCTATCTCATTAACCAACTAGTTAAGTCAGCTAGCAAAGTTATCTAGCTAACTAGCTAGCTACCTAAGTCAGCTTAGAAAGTTAGCTCACTAGTTAGCTATTTAAGTCAGCTACTTAAGTCTGCTACGTAACTATTAAGCAAACTAGTTAACTCAGCTTGTTATTCAGCCAGCTAAATATTTAGCTCTTTGATTCAGGTAGTGAAGTCAGCTAGCAACTACTTAAGTCAGCCAATTATGTCAGCTAGTTAAGTAGTTAAGACAGTTAGCTAAGTCAGCTAGTAAAGTCAGCTTTCTAATTTAGTCAGCTGGTTAAGAAAGCTAGCTAGGTAATTAGCTAACAGCTTAAGTCAGCAGGTTGAGTCAAGTAGTTAGCTAGTTAACTAACAGGTTAAGTAAGTTGGTGAGACAGCTAGCTA
>NW_007260492.1:6476-8381 GCF_000164805.1 Carlito syrichta
AGCTTGATAGCTACCTGGCTAGGTAGTGATGTCAGTGAGTTATCAGCTGGCTAGCCAACTGGGTAGCTGGTTAAGTCAGTTAAATCAGCTGTCTAGCCAGCTGGCTAGGTAGTTAGCTAGCCAGCTAAGTCAGCTTGTGAGCCAGCAGGCTAGCTGTTCAAGTCAGCTAGTTAAGTCAGCTGACAAGCCTGCTGGCAAAGTAGGTAGCTAGCTAGTTAAGTGAGCTGGCTAGCCAGCTTGCTAGCTTAAGTCAGCTATGTAAGTCAGTTGGCTAGTCAGCTTGCTAGATAGGCAGCCAGCTAATTAAGTCAGCTGGCTAGCCAACTGACTAGCTGGTTAATTCAGCTAGTTAAGTCAGCTGGAAACCAGCTGCTTAGGTAGTTAAGTCAGCTCGTTAAATCATTTGGCTGTACAACTGGTTAGTTAGTTAAAAAACTAGTTAAGGCAGATGGCTATCCATCAGGATAGCTAGTTATTTCAACTAGTTAAGTCAGTAGACTAGCTAGGAAGCTAGCTATATGTCAGCTAGTTATATCAGCGAGTTAGTTAAGTCAGCTAGTTAAGTCAGCTGACTAGCTAGATATGTTGCTAGGTATCTGGCTAGGTAAGCCATCTAGTTAAGACAGCTGGCTATCTAGGTATCTAGCTGGTTGTCAGCCAGTTAAATCAGCTTTATAGCTAGTTAAGTCAGCGAGCTAAGTCAGCAGGATAGTCAGCTGCCTAGCTGGGAAGCTAGCTATTTATGTCAGTTGGCTAGCCAGTTAACCAGCTAGTTAAGTAACCTAGTATGTCAGTACACTAGCCAGCTTGTTAGGTAGGTAGCTAGGTAGCTAAGTCTGTTGACAAACAATCGGGCTGCGTAGTTAGCTAGCTAGTTTTCTCAGCTGGCTATCCATCTCCCTAGCTAGGTAGCTAGGCAGTTAGTCAGCCTGCTAGCCAGCTGGTTAGCTATGTAAGTCACCTAGTTAAATCAGTTGGCTAGACAGCTGCCTAGCTAAGTAGTTAGAAAGTCAAGTCAACTATCTAGTCTGCTGGCTGGCTAGTTAAGCCACCTAGTTAAGTTAGCTGGATATCTAGCTGTCTAGCTAGGTAGTTGCTACTCTAAGTCAGCTGTCTAGTCAGCTGGGTAGCTAGTTAAGTTACCTATTAAAGTGAGCTAGCAAGTCAGCTAGTTAGCTATATAACAAGCTAGTTAATTCAGCTGTCTAACAAGCAGGCCAGCTATTTAAGTCAGCTATTTAAGTCAGCTGGCTAGCCAGCTGGCTAGCTAGTTAGCAAGCTTGTTAAGTCAGATGGCTAGCAAGCTGGCTAGCTATTAAGGCAACTAGTTAAGTCTGCTGACTAGCCAGCTAGCTAGCTATATCAAGAGCTAGTTAAGTCAGTTGGGTAGTCAGCTGGCTAACTAGATAAGTCAGCTAGCTGTGCCAGCTTGCTAGCTGGTTGCCAACTAGTTAAGTTAGTTGGCTAGTCAACTGAATAGGTAGGTACCAAACTGGTTAAGTCAACTGTCTAGCCAGCTGGGTAGCTTGTTAAGTCAGCCAGTTAATTCTTCGGGCTTCCCAGCTGGCTATGTAGGTAGGTAGCTAGTTAAGTCAGTTGGTTATCCAGCTGGCTAGCTGGTTAAGTCAGCTAGTTAATTTAGGTGGCCAACCAGATGGCTAGCTAGTTAATTCAGATAGATAAGTTAGCTGGTTGGCTAGTTGAGTCAGTTAGATGTCAGGTGACTAGCCAGCTGCCTACCTGGGTAGCTAACTACTTAAGTCAGCTGACTATCCACCTGGCTAGCTGGCTAAGTCACCTAGATAAGACAGCTCGCTAGGCAGCTGGTTAGCTAGGTAGCTAGGTAGTTAATTCAGCAGGCAATACAGTGGTATTCATCCGTAGCTAGCTAGTTAAGTCAGCTTG
>NW_007260493.1:0-1850 GCF_000164805.1 Carlito syrichta
GTATCCAGATGGCTAGCTATGATGCAAGCTAGTTAATTCAACTATCTAGAAAGCAGGAGAGCAATTTAAGACAGCTAGTTAAGTCAGTTGTCTAGCCAGCTGGCTATCTATATAGTGACCTATTTAAGTCTATTGCTAGCCAGCTGGCTAGCTAATTAAGTCAGCTGGCTATCCAGGTGGCTAGAGAGGTAGAGAACTAGTTAAGTGGGCTGTCTAGCCTGCTGGATTACAACTTAATTTGGCTGGTTTATTCACCTAGCTGGCCAGCTACTTCGCTCATTAATCAGCTAGTTAAGTCAGCTGGCAAACCAGTTGGCTAGCTAGTTAAGTCACCTCATTAAGTCAGTTGGCTGGCCAGCACTAGCTAGTTAAAAATCTAGTTAAGTCAGATAGCTAGACAGCTGGCTAGCTAGTTATTTCAGCTAGTTAATTCAGCTAGCTAGCTAGGTAGCTAGCTAGTTAAGTCAGCTAGTTATGTCAGCTAGATGACTAGTTAACTCAGCTCGATAAGTCATCTAGCTAGCTAGATAGCTAACTATGTATCTAGCTAGTCATTTCAGCTAGTGAAGTCAGCTGGATGGCTAGATATTTAGCTACTTAAGTCAGCTAGTGAAGTCAGCTGGCTAGTTAATTTAATCAGTTAGTTATATAAGCTGGCTAGTCAGATGGCTAGCTAGATATGTCACCTAGTTAATTCAGCTGGATAACCTGATGGCTAGCTATGTAGCAAGTTAGTTAATACAGCTGGCTAGAAAGCAGGCCAGCTAGTAAAGACAGCTAGTTATGACAGGTAGTGACCTATTTAAGTCAGTTCGCTAGCCAGTTGACTAGCTAATTAAGTCTGCTAGTTGATTCAGCTGGCTATTGAGCTGGATTACTAGTTAATTCAGCTAGTTTAGTCACCTGGCTGACCAGCTACCTAGCTCGTTAATCAACTAGTTAAGTTAGCTGGCTAACCATTTGGCTAGCTAGTTAAGTCACCTCATTAAGTCAATTGGCTAGCCCACTCACTAGCTAGTTAAGAAGCTAGTTAAGTCATTTGGTTAGACAGCTGGCTAGTAGTTACTTCAGCTAGATAAGTCACCTGTCTAGTTAGGGAGCTAGCTAGTTAAATCAGTTAGTTATGTCAGCTAGTTGGCTAGGTAAGTCAGCTAGCTAGCTAGATATCTTGCTAAGTATCTAGCTAGTTATTTCAGCTAGTAAATTCAGCTGGCCAGCTAGGTAGCTAGCTAGCTAAGTCAGCTAGTTAAGTCAGCTGGCTAGCTAGTTAAGTCACCTAGATAAGTCAGCTGGCTAGCAAGTTGCCTAGCTGGGTAGCTAACTCGCTAATTCAGCTGGCTCGCCAGCTGGCTAGCTAGTTAGGTCACCTAGTTAAGTCAGCTCGCTATCCAGCTGGATACCTTGGTAGCTAGATAGTTAAGTCTACTGGCTATCATGAGGGATACATATGTAGTTAACCAGTTAAGTAAGCGGGATAGCCACCTGGTTAGATAGTGATGCCAGCTAGTTAAATTAGCTGGCTAGCCTGCTGGCTAACGTATTCAGTCACCTAGTTGAGGCAGCTGGCTAACCAGCTGGCTAGCTGGTTAATTTTGCTAGTTAATTTAAATGGCTATCCATCTGGCTAGCTAGGAAGCTAGCTAGTTAAGTCAGCTTGCTAGCCAACTGGCTAGCTGGTTATGTCAGCTAGTTAATTCAGCTGGCTAGCTACCTTACCAGGTAGGTAGCAAACTAATTAAGTCAGTTGGCTAGACAACTGTCTAGGTAGTTAAGTCAGTGAGTTAAGTGAACTTTATTCAGCTGTCTAGCTAGGTGGCTAGCTAGTTAAGCCAGCTGGCTAGCCGGATGGC
>NW_007260493.1:2290-7455 GCF_000164805.1 Carlito syrichta
CGTCAGCTAGGTATACAGCTAGCTAGTTAAGTCAGCTAGCTAGTCTGCTAGCTAGTCAACTAGTTAGTTAAGTCAGCTAGCCAGCTAACTCGCCAGTTATCTAGCTAGTTACGCCTGCTGGCTAGACAGCTAGATAGCTTGTTTGCAAGCTAGTTATGTCAGCTGGATAGCCAGCTAACTAGTCAGCTAGCTAGTTAAGTCAGCTAGCAAATCAGCTAGTTACTTAGCAATCTATTTGGTTATCAACTCAGCTACCTGGACAGTTAATTAGTGGGCTCGCTTGCTTTCCATCAGGTCATCTAACTAGTCAGCTCCTACACCTGCCAAACGGTCCACAAATTAGTCAACTCACTCGCCAGCCAACCAGTAAACTAACTTTTATGCTCACTCACAAGCCAACAGGACTGCTAACTAGTCGCCTTGCTCACCAGCCAACTAGTTAAGTCAGCTCAGCAGTTACTCACTTGCCATCCGAGTAGTTAAGGCAGCTCACCCATTGGCTCACCGGTTGAGTTGGCTCACTGGTTGGCTCACTCACCGGCCCACTTGTTAATTCTTCTGACCAGTGGGCTCACTCACCAGCCGACTAAATTCGGCTGACCAGTCAGCTCACTCACTGGTCAACTAGTTAAGTCAGCTCACCAGTTGGCTCACTCACAGGATGACTAGTTAAGTCAGCTGACCAGTTGGCTCAACCAACGGCCGACTAGTAATATCAGCTGACCCGTCAGCTCACTCACCAGCTGACTCATTAAATCAGCTCAACTGTCAACTCACTTGCTGGCCGACTATTTAAGTCAGCTAATCGGTTGGCTGACTAGCCGCCCAACAAGTTGTCAGCTGACCAATCGGCACTTAGCTCATCTACCTTGTCAGTCAACTAGTTAGGCCAGCTAACTTGTCAGCAAACTAGTTCGGCCAGACTAAATAGTCAGCAAACTACCAGCAGAAAACTAAATAACCGAGCTAACTAGTGGGTCAACTCGTCAGTCAACACGTTGACTCAGCTAACTAGTCAGATGACTAGTTGTCCAACTCGTTAAGCCAGCTAACAAGTCGGCCGAGTAGTCAGCCAACGTGTTACAAGAGCTAAGTTGTCTGCTACAAAGTTAAGTCACCTAGCTAACTCGTTAACCAACTGGTCAAGCCAGCTAGCTAACTCGTTTCCCAACAAGTTAAAACAGTAGGCTAACTCGATAACCAACTCATTAAGTCAGCTAGCTATCTCGTTAGCCAACTAGTTAAGTCAGGTAGGTGAGTCAGCTAGCTAAATAGCTAGCTAGCTAAGTTAGCTAGATCACTAAATAGCTAACAGTATAAGTCAGCAACTTAAGTATACTACCTAACAAGTTATCTAATTATTAAATCAACTAGTTATTCAGCTAGTTAAATAATTAGCTGACTATGTAATTTACATAAATTCAGCTAGTTAACTTGTTAAGTCAACCAGTTAAGTCATCTAGCTAAATAGTTAAGTCAGCTAGCTAACTCAGCTAGTTAAGTCATCTTTCTAAAGTAGTCAGTTGGTTAATACAACTAGCTAGCTAGTGAGGTAACAGGTTACATCAGCAGGTTGAGTCAGGTAGTTAGCTAGTTAATGGATTAAATCAGCTGGTTGAGTCAGTTAGCTAGCTAGTTATCAAACGGGTTGACTCAGCTGGTTGAGTAGGCTAGCTAGCTAGTTAGCTAACGAGTTAAGTCAGATGGATGAGTCAGCTAGCTAGCTAGCTAGTTAGCTAACGAGATAGTCAGCTGGTTGTGTCAGCTAGCTTGCTTGTTAGCTAATGAGTTATGTCAGCTGATTAAGTCACCTAGCTAGCACGTTAGATAACAATTAAGCTAACTAGTTAGCTAGCTCATTAACTCAACTAGCTTCCTTGCCAGCTAAGTGTTTAAGTCAGCTTGTTAGCTATGTAGCTAGCTCGTTAGCTAAAAACTTAAGGCAGCTGGCTAGCTAGGTAGCGAGCTAGTTAAGTCAGTTGGCTAGCTAGCTGGTTAACTGGTTAATTCAGGTAGTTAATATACCTGACAAACGACCTGACAAGGTAGGCAACTAGATACTTAAGTCAGCTAGACATCTACCTGGCTAGCTAGTGATGTCTGCGAGTTAAGTCAACTGGCTAGCCAACTGGCTAGCTGGTTAAGTCGGGTAGTTTAGTCAGCTATCTACCCAGCTTGCTATGTATGTAGCTAGCTGGATAAGTCAGCTTGCTAGCCAGCAGACTAGCTGTTTAATGCACCTAGTTAATTCTGCTGGCTAGACTGCTGGCTAGGTACGTAGCTAGCTAGTTATATGAGCTGACTAGGCAGCTTGCTAGCATTAGTCACCTAGTTAAGTCATATGGCTAGCCATCTGGCTAGGTAGGTAGCCAGCTAGTTAAGTCAGCTGGCTACCAGCTTCCTAGATGATTAAATAAGTTAATTAAGTCAGCTGGCAACCAGCTGGCTAGCTAGTTAAGTCAATTCATTAAGTCAGTTTGCAATTCAGCTGGCTAGCTAGTGAAGTCAGCTAGATGAGTCGGCTGGTGAGTTAGGTAGCTAGCCTGTTAAGTCATAGATAAGTCATCTGGCTAGTTAGTTAGCTAACTAGCTAAGTCAACTGGCTAGGTAGTTAAGTCAGTTAGTCTATTCAACTGGGTAGTCAGTTGGCTAGCTAGTTATGTCACCTAGTTAAGTCTGTTCGCTGGCCAGGAGGTTAGCTAGGTAGTTAAGTAGTTAGCTCACAAGTCAGTAGGCTATGTGGGTAGGTAGCTACGTCAGTTGGCTAGCCTTTAGGCTATCTAGTTTATGTCAGCTAGATAAGCCAACTGGTGTATCAGCTTTCAAGCTAGGTAGATAGCTAGTGAAGTCTGCTGGCTAGCCAGTTGGCTACATCCTTAAGTCAGCTAGTTAAATCAGCTGGATAGCTAGGTAGCTAGGCAATTAATTCAGGTGGCTAGACAGCTGGCCAGCTAGTTAAGTCAGCAACTTTAGTTAGCTGACTATTCAGCTGCATAACTAGTTAAGTCAACACATTAATTCAGTTGCCTTGCCAGCAGGCTAGCTTGTTAAAAAACTATTTAAGTTAGGTGGGCAGACAGCTGGCTCTCTAGTTATTTCAGCTAGTTAAGTCAGCTGGCAAGCTATGAAACTAGCTAGTTAAATCAGCCAAATATGTCAGTTAACTAGCTAGTTAAGTCAGCTAACTAGCCAGGTTGCTAACTAGGTAGCTAGCCAGTTATGTCAGCAGTCTAGCAAGTTGGCTAGCTAGTTATTTCACCTTAGATAAGTCACCTAGTTATGTCAGTGGGCTAGCAAGCTGGCTAGGGTAGGTAGCTTGATAATAAAGACTGCTGGCTAGAGAGCTCGCTAGCTATATGTGTCACCTAGCTAATTCAGATTTATAGCCAGCTGGCTAGCTATGTAGCAAGTTAATTAATTCAACTGGCTAGAAAGCAGGCCAGATGGTTACGAGAGCTAGTTAAGTCAGCTGGCTAGCAAGCTGGCTAGCTAGTTATTGACCTAATTAAGTCAGTTAGCTAGCCAGCTTGCTAGCTTATTAAAGCAGTTAGTAAAGTCAGCTGGTTATCCAGGTTGGTATAGAGGTAGAGAGCTAGTTAAGTCAGCTGACTAGCCAGCTGGATAACCAGTTAAGTCAACTAGTTTAGTAAAGTACCTGGCCAGCTGCCTAGGTCGTCAATAAACTAGTTAATCAGCTTGATAACTAACTAGCTAGGTAGTTAAGATACCTCATTAAGTCTGTTGCCTAGCCAGCTCGCTAACTCGTTAAAAAGCTAGTTAAGTCAGATGGCTAGACAGCTTGCTATCTAGTAATTTCAGGATGTTAAATCAACTGGATAGCTAGTTAGCTAGTTAAGTCAGCTATTTATGTCAGCTAGCTAGCTAGTTAAGTCAGCTAGTTAACTCAGTTAAATAGCTAGCTAGCTAGTTATTTCAGCGATTATAGCCAGCTGGCTAGCTAGGTAGCTACCTAGTTAAGTTAGTTAGTTAAGTTAGCTGGTGAGCCAGTTAAGCAAGCTAGTTAAGTCACCTAGTTAGCCAGCTGCCTAGGTGGGTTGCTAGCCAGTTAATTCAGCAGACTAGCCAGCTTGTTAACTAGTTAAGTCAACTAATTAAGTCAACTCGCTAGTCAGCTGGTTAGCTAGTTATTTAAGTAAAGAATGTTAGAAAGTCAGCGGATACATAGGTAGCTAGCTAGTTAAGTCAGCTGGCTAGCCACCTGGCTAGCTAATGATTTCAGCTAGTTAAGTCACTTGGCTAACCTCCTGTCTAGGTAGGCAGCTACTTAATTAAGTCAGGTGGCCAGCCGGCTGTCTAGCTAGTTAAGACAGCAAGTTAAGTGAGGTGGTTAGGTGTCAGGCTATCTAGGTGTCTAGCTGGTTAAGCCAGCTGGCTAGCCGGATGTCTATCTAGTTAAGTCAGCTAGTTGTCACCTGGTTAGTCGGCTGGTTAGCTATGTGGCTGGCAATTTATGGCAGCTTGTTAGCAGGCTGGTAAGTTATGTGGCCTGTTATATAAGCCAGCTGGCTAGCCGGTTGACCAGCAGGGTGGCTGGCTAATTAAGACAGCTTGTTATCTGACTGTCCAGACATCTGGCTGGCTATTAAAGCCAGCTGGCTAGCCAGCTGGCCAGTCCTTTAGCTAGCTAGCTGACTGCCTAGCCAGCTAGCCAGCCAAGTAACTAGCGAGTTAAGCCAGCTAGCCAGCCAACTATCTAGTCAACTAGTTATGTCAGCTAGCTAGCCAGCTAGCTAGTTAAGTCAGGCAGCAAGGCAGCTAACAATTCAGCTAGCTAGTTAAGTCAGTTCCTAGTCAGGTTGGTAGTCAGCTATCTAGTTAAATCAGCTAGTGAGTCAACTAGCTACTCAGCTAGATAGTTAAGTCAGCTAGCCAGCTAACTAGCCAGCTAATTAGCTAGTTAAGTCAGCTATCTAGAAAGATAGATAGCCTGTTTGCTAGCTAGTTATGTCAGCCTGATAGTCAGCTAGATAGTTGTCAGCTAGCAAATCAACTAGTTACTTAGCTAACTAGTTGGTTACCATCTCAGCTAGCTGGTCAACTAACTAGTGGTTTTACTCACTTTTTGTCAGTTAGCTAACTAGTCAGCTCGCTCGCCAGCCAACAGATGAACTCACTTGTTGGCTTGTTTGCAGGACAATAGGACA
>NW_007260494.1:0-11274 GCF_000164805.1 Carlito syrichta
AACTACATGACCTTTTACTAAGAAAGAGTAAGGAATCTGGGTAATTGAGTCCTCAGTCCTAAAAATCTACAGAGCATCTTGGAACCTGCTATAAAGAATCAGAGTTTCGAAGCAGGATGCACCTAATGAGTGTCCTAATATACAGAAAAATACACAGCCCCTTGACAAGGAAGAAAAAGAATCGGGGTTATAGCAGTCCTCAGTCCTTAAAATCAACAGGCCATCTGCTGTGGGTTAAACAAGAAGCAGGGTTCAGAAGCTGAAACATAGGCAATAGCAGACTGCCTATGCAGAATCTACATGATGTCTACCTAAGGAGAACTAAGAAACCTCTTTTACACGGTTCGTCCATCACAATATCTACATGAAATGTTGCTAATGGCAAAACAAGAATCATGATTTCCAAACACGTTTCTGGGGAAAGGGATTCCTCACATACAAGACATTAAACGGCCCCTCAGTAAAAAGAATAAGGAATCTGTGATACACTAGTCCGCAATCCGAAAAATTCTCAGGGCGTCTTACTGCGGTATGAACAACAATCAAGGCTTCGAGCTCGTCTCATGTTTGTGAGATATTTGGCTTGTGGGTATTATGAATCAGTCATTTCAGGACTCCAGCAATATTCTGGTTCTCTTGAGAGTTGTAATCGGGTGTCTGGTAGTACAAATCCCTTAACTTCCTCGGGAAAATTAAGGCCAGATTCCCGGAAAAAAAGTATCATATTGCCGCACCTGGATGTAACATTGGTCTTAAGAAGAACTTGTTAATCCTTAAATTTCCGTTTGCACTTTATTTGCAGGGGCGCCGACGGTTTTGCAGTTGCCAAATATTAACGACGAATTAATAAAAGTTAACCGGGATCCATGGATTCCAGGTCCCTAGGAAACATCTGGGCATCTGCATTTTTGTACACAGAGTTTTGGATCCACATGGACAGGGAAAATCAGGGCATCTTGCTGAAAACGGAAAGGGAATCCGGTTCTTGGAGTTCTCAATCGCCTAAATCTACAAAGTGTCTTAATCAGGTTTAATCAGCAATCTGGGCTTCTATGTCGCCTCATTTTTAGTGTGTGTTTTGAAGAGGGACCAGGAATCGTGGGTAAAAATTCCTAAAGAACTTTATGGGAGTCTTTCTCTTGATATCCAAGCAACTGAAATTCTAGGTCACCAGGAAATATCTTGGTGTCTTGCTGAGAATGTAGCAGGAATTTCAGTAATGGGAGTCTTCATATACAGAACACTACACGACCTATTGCTATGGATGAATAAGGAATCGTGGTTACACGAGGCCTCCATCCCAAAAACCTACAGACCCTCTTGCTAAGAGATAACCACTATTCAGGTTTTGGGAGTAGGAATCTGGATAATGGGAGTCCTCATATACAGGAAACTACACTGTCTCTTGCTGAAGGAGAATAAGGAATCTGGTTTACACGTGTCCTCCATCCCAATAAAACTTCAGCGTTTCTTGCTAAGGGCTAAACGCGAATTTGGGTTTTTGAATCATGAACTAGGGAAATGAAATGCTCATATACAGACAAATGCACTGACTTTTCCGAAGAAAAAATAAGGAATATGGGTGACATGTATTCTCAATCTCCAAAAAAAATACAGCGTCTTCGTAAGATCTAAACAAGAATCAACCTTGCAACACACGTATCTGTGAACAGGAGTACTCATATACATGTAACTGCATGGCTGTTGCTAAAAATAAGGAATCTGTGTTATTCAAGGCCTCAGTCCTGAAAATCTACTGGGCATCTTGCTGATGGATATAGAAGAATCAGGGATTCGAGGCATGAAGGTGGGTAAAAGCAATCCTCATATACAGGAAACTACATGTCCTCTTGCTTATAAAAGAGAAGAAATTTGTTTTCAACGGTTCCTCTATCAATAAATCTGCATGGCTTCTTACTAAGGGCTAAACAAGTATCAGGGTTTCACAACAGGAATCAAGGGAAAGAGAGTCCTCACCTAGAGGACACTACATGGCCTCCAACTTAGTACGAATAAAGAATCATTGTTGTACGCGCCCTCAATCCAAAAAATTCCCAGGCTGTCTTCTATTGGACAAACAACAAACAGATCTTCGAGCTCCTCAAATGTTTCAGAGCATTTTAGCATTTGGATATATGAATCGGTCATATCAGGACTCCAGCAACATTCTGGTCCTCTTAAAAGTTGTAAATGATATTGGGCACTCCAAGTCCGTTAGGTTCATCGGAACAAGTGAGGCCAGAATCCAAGAAAAAAAGAGAATCTTCATGCCATATTTGGATGTAACTCTGGTCTTAAGGTGAACCCTGTAATCCTTCCCCTTCCGTGTCTCCTTTTATTTTGGAATGGACAAGGGTTTTGCACTTGCCAAATGTTTACTACGTACTTTTAATGGTAACCAGGAATCATGGAATGCACGAACCTGGGAAACTTCTGTTCATGAGCCATTTGATATACTGAATTTGGAATCCAAATCGAGAGGAAAAATCAGGGCTTGTTACTGAGAATTTAAAGGAAATCCTATCCTAGGGTTCTCATATTCCGGAATCTACAGGGCCTCTTGATAAGGTTTAGTCAGCAATCTGAGCTTCTGGGTCCCTATATTTTCAGAGCTACTTGGTCCGTGGATACGCTAAATCTGTCATTACAGATCCTCAGGATCGTTCTGGTCCTCTTGTTAGTTGTAATCAAGGATTCGGCCCTAGAAATCCTTTTGTTTCCTGGGACCATCTATGACCATAATCATATTCCCCAGAAACAAAAGTTATATTGGTACAAAATTCCTCGATTCAGGTGAACTCAGAGAACAGAAACTTCTTGTGGGTGGTCAGGTACAAATTGGGGTTTTGTGTTTGGATTATTCCACGTTTTTCTCAGGTCTTGTTAAGGGGAACCAGAAATCTTGGATTCCAGTTCCCAAAGAACATTATGGACGTCTTTCTCTTGATATCCAAAAAACTGGCATTCTCGGTCACCAGGAACTGTCTAGGCATCCTCCAGAGTGAAGCAGGAATCTGGGTAATGAAGGTCGTCATATACAGGAAACTACACGTCATGTTGCAAAGGAAGTATAAGGAATCTTCCTTAAAAGAGTGCTCAATCCCAAAAACTACAGGCTGTCTTCCTAAGACGTAACCACGAATCAGGTTTTTGAAGTAGCAATCTGGGTAATGGGAGTCCTCACATAAAGGAAATTTCACTGCCTATTCCTAAGTAAGAGTAAGAATTTGCGTTACTCGGGTCCTCAATCCCAAATAAGCTTAAGGTCATCTTGCTATGGGCTAAACATGAATCATGGTGTTTTCGAGCATGAATCTGGAAAATGGAGTCCTTATGTACAGGCAACTACATGACCTTTTGCTAAGAAAGAATAAGTAATCTGGGTTACACGAGTCCTTAATCCCAAAAATCTACAGAGCATCTTGGAAAGTTCTAAAAAGAATTAGAGTTTCGAAGCAGGATGTACCTAATGAGAGTCCAAATATATAGGAAAATACACAGCCCCTTGCCAAGGGTGGAAAAGAACCGGGGTTATAGCAGTCCTCAAGCCTTAAAATCAATCTGCTAAACAAGAATCAGTCCATCTGCTGTGGGCTAAACAAGAATCAGGGTTTAGAAGCTGGAACCTAGGTAATAGCAGTCCTCATATGCAGAATCTACTTGATCTCTAGCTAAAGAGAACTAAGAAAACCCTTTTAGACGGTACCTCTGTCACAATAGCTACATGATATGTTGCTAATGGCCAAACAAGAATCAGGGTTTCCAAACAGGATTCAGGGGAAAGGGAGTCCTCATATACAGGACATTACATGGCTCCTCGGTAAAGAAGAATAAGGAATCTGTGATGCACTAGTCCACAATCTGAAAAATTCACAGGGTGTCTTGCTGCGGTATAAACAAGAATCAAGGCTTCGAGCATGTCTCATGTTTCAGAGATATTTGGCTTGTGGGTAGTATAAATCAGTCATTTCAGGACTCCAGCAACATTCTGGTCCTCTTGAGAGTTTAATCGTGTATCTGGAAGTACCAATTCCTTAAATTCCTCAGGACAATTAAGGCCATACACCGGAAAAAAAGTATCATATTGCCATATTTGGATGTAACATTGGTCTTAAGATGAACTTGGCAATCCTTAAATTCCTGTTTGTACTGTATTTGTAGAGGACCCGGGGGTTTTGCAGTTGCCAAATATTTAGTACGAGTTATTAAAATGTAACCAGTATCCATGGATTCCACGTCCCTATGAAACATCTGGGCATCTGCATTTTTGCACACAGAGTTTTGGAATCAACATGGACAGGGAAATTCAGGGCATCTTGCTGAGAACGGAAAGGGAATCCGGTTCTTGGAGTTCTCAATCGCCCTAATCTACAAAGTCTCTTGATCGGTTTAATCAGCAATTAGGGCTTCTATGTCACCACATTTTTAGTGTGTTTTTGAAAAGGGACCAGGAATCTTGGGTTCCAATTCCTCAAGAACTTTATGGGAGACTTTCTCTTGATATCCAAGCAACTGGAATTCTAGGTCACCAGTATATATCTTGGCGACTTGGTGAGAATGAAGCAGGACTTTCAGTCATGGGAGTCCTCATACACAGAACACTACACGACCTGTTGCTACGGAAGAATAAGGAATCTTGGTTAAACGAGGCCTCCATCCCAAAACCTACAGACCGTCTTACTAAGAGATAACCACCATTCAGATTTTGGGAGTAGCAATCTGGATAATGGGAGTCCTCATATTCAGGAAACTGCACTATATATTGCAAATGGAGAATAAGGAATCCAGTTCACACGATTGCTCCATCCCCATAAAATTTCAGGGTTTCTTGCTGTGGGCTAAACAAGAATTTGGGTTTTTGAAGCATGAACTAGGAAAATGAAATGCTCATATACAGAAAAATGCACGACTTTTCCTAAGAAAGAATAAGGAATGTGTGTGACATGTATTCTCAATGTCCAAAAAAATATACGGCGTCTTCCTAAGATCTAAACAAGAATCAAGATTTCGACTCATGTATCTTTGAACAGGAGTACTCATACACAGGTAAATGCACGGCTGTTGCTAAAAATAAGGAATCATGGTTATACAAGTCCTCAGTCCTGAAAATCTACAGGGCATCTTGCTGACGGTTATAGAAGAAACAGGGATTTGAGGCATGATTTTGAGTATTAGAAATCCTCATATACAGGAAACTACATGGCTTCTTGCTTATAAAAGAGAAAAAATCTGTTTTCCACGGTTTCTCTATCAAAAAATCTGCATGACTTCTTACTAAGGGCTAAACAAGTATCAGGGTTTCGAAACAGGAATCAAGGGAAAGAAAGTTTTCACATACAGGACACTACATGGCCTCCAACTAAGTACGAATAAAGAATCATTGTTGTATGCGCCCTCAATCCAAAAAATTCCCAGGTTGTCTGCTATAGAACAAACAAGAAACAGATCTTTGAGTTCCCCAAGTGTTTCAGAGCAATTTAACATTCAGATATTATGAATCGGTCATATCAGGACTCCAGAAACATTCTGGTCCTGTTAAAATCTGTCAATGTTATTGGGCACTACAAGTCCGTTAGGTTCCTCAGAACAACTAAGGCCAGATTCCAGGACAAAAGAATCTTCTTGCCATATTTGGATGTAACTCTGGTCTTAAGGTGAACCCTGTAATCCTTCCACTTCTGTCTCTCTTGGGATTTTGAGAAGGGACAAGGGTTTTGCACTTGCCAAATGTTTACTACGTTGTTTTAATGGTAACCAATAATCATGGAATCCACGAACCTAGGATACTAATGGGCATCTGTCTTTTGATATACTGAATTTGGAATCCAAATCGACAGGAAAAATCAGGGCATCTTACTGAGAATTAAAAGGAAATCCGATTCTAGGAGTTCTCATTTTCCGGAATCTACATGGCCTCTTGATAAGGTTTAATCAGCAATCTGTTCTTCTGTGTCCCTACATTTTCAGAGTTACATGCTCCGTGGATATGCTAAATCTGTCATTACAGATCCTCAGGATTTTTCTGGTCCTCTTCTTATTTGTAATCAAGGATTTGGCCCTAGAAATCCTTTTGTTTCCTGGGACCATCTACGACCATAATCATATTCCCCAGAATCAAAAGGTATATTGGTACAAAATTCCTCGATTCAGGTGACCTCAAAGTACAGAAAATTCTTGTGGACGCGCAGGTCGGAATTGGGAGGTTGGGTTTGGAAGACTCCACATTTTGGGGAGGTCTTGTGAAAGGGAACCAGGAATCTTGGATTCCAGTTCCCAAAGGACATTATGGACGTCTTTCTCTTGATATACAAAAAATTGGAATACTCGGTCACCAGGAACTGTCTCGGCATCCTGCATGGGGAAGCAGGAAGCTGGGTAATGGAGGTCGTCATATACAGGAAACTACACGTCATAGTGCTAAGGAAGTATAAGTAATCTTCCTTATGTAAGTCCTCAATCCCAAAAACTACGGGCCGTCTTCCTAAACGTAACCACGAATCAGGTTTTTGAAGTAGGAATCTGGGTAATGGGAGTCCTCACATAAAGGAAACTTCACTGCCTATTGCAAAGTAAGAATAAGAATCTGCCTCACTGGGGACCTCAATCCCCAAAAAGCTTAAGGTCATCTTGCTATGGGCTAAACAGGAATCATGGTGTTTTTGAGCATGAATCTGGAAAATGGAGTCCTTATTTACAGGCAACTACATGACCTTTTGCTAAGAAAGAATTAGGAATCTGGGTTACACGAGACATCAATCCCAAAAATCTACAGAACATCTTGGACAGTTCTAAAAAGAATCAGAGTTTCAAAGCGGGATGTATCTAATGAGAATCCTAATATACAGGAAAATACACAGCCTCTTGCCAAGGAAGAAAACAAATCGGGGTTATAGCAGTCCTCAGTCCTTAAAATCAGCAGGCCATCTGCTGTGGTCTAAACAAGAATCAGGGTTTAGGAGCTGGAACATAGGTAATAACAGTCCTCATATGCAGAATCTACATGATCTCTAGCTAAAGAGAACTAAGAAACCTCTTTTACACGGTTCCTCCATCACAATATCAATGTGACATGTTGCTAATGGCAAAACAAGAATTAGGGTTACCAGACAGGACTCTAGGGAAAGAGAGTTCTCATATATAGGACATTACACGGCCCCTCAGTAAAGAAGAATAAGGATTCTGTGATACACTTGTCCACAATCCGAAAAATTCTCAGGGCGTCTTGCTGAGGTATAAACAAGAATCAAGGCTTCGGGGTCGTCTCATGTTTCAGAGATATTTGACTTGTGGCTATTATGAATCAGTCATTTCAGGACTCCAGCAACATTCTAGTCCTCCTGAGAGTTGTAATCTGGTATCTGGTAGTACAGATCCCTTTAGTTCCTCGGGACAATTAAGGCCAGATTCCCGGAAAAAAAGTATCATATGGCCGTATTTGGTTGCAACTTTGGTCTTAAGATGAACTTGGTAATCCTTAAATTTCCGTTTGTTCTTTATTTGTAGAGGGCCCGATGGTTTTGCAGTTGCCAAATATTTATTACGAATTAATAAAATGTAACCAGGTTCCATGGATTCCACATCCTTAGGAAACATCTGGGCTTCTGCATTTTTGTACACAGAGTTTTGGAATCCACATGGATCCGTTCATGTTTCTGAGAACGGAAAGGGAATCCGGTTCGAGTTGTCAATCGCCTAAATCTACAAATCTCTTTATAAGGTTTAATCAGCAATCTAGGATTCTATGTCGCCAATTTTTGGTGTGTCTCTTGAAAAGGGACCAGGAATCTTGGGTACCAAATCCACAAGAAATTTATGGGAGTCTTTCTCTTGATATCCAAGCCACTGGAATTCTAGGTCACCAGGAAATATCTTGGCGTCTTGCTGAGAATGAAGCAGTTATTTCAGTAAGGGGAGTCCTCATATGGAGAACACTACACAACTTGTTGCTACGGAAGAATAAGAAATCGTGGTTACATGAGGCCTCCATCCCAAAAACCTACAGACCGTATCGCTTAGAAATTACCACCATTCAGGTATTGGGAGTAAGAATCAGGATAATGGGAGTCCTCATATACAGAAAACTGCACAGTCTATTCCAAAAGGAGAACTAGGAATGTGGTTTACACATGTCCCCCTTCCCAAAAAAACTTCAGGGATTCTTACTAAGGACTAAACACGAATTTGTGTTTTTTAAGCACGAACTAGTGAAATAAAATGCTCATATAGAGACAAACACACTGACTTTCCCAAAGAAAGAATAAGGAATGTGGGTGACATGTTTTCTCAATCTCCAAAAAAATATACTGCGTCTTCCTAAGAGCTAAACAAGAATCAAGCTTTCAACGCATGTATCTGTGAACAGGAGTACTCATATACAGGTAACCACACGGCTGTTGTTAAAAATAAAGAATCTGGGTTATACGAGTCCTCAGTCCTGAAAATCTACAGGGCATCTTGCTGACGGCTACAGAAGAATCAGGGATTCGAGGCATGAATGTCTGTAATAGTAATCCTCATATACAGGAAACTACATGGCCTTGTGCTAATAATAGAGAAGAAATCTGTTTTCCACGGTTCCTCTATCAAAAAATCTACATGACTTCTTACTAAGGGCTAAACATGAATCCGGGTTTTGAAACAGGAATCAAGGGAAAGAGAGTCCTCACCTACAGGAAATTACATGGCCTCCAACTAAGTACGAATAAAGAATCAATGTTGTACGCGCCCTCAATCCAAAAAATTCCCCGGTTGTCTGCTAAGGGACAAACAAGAAACCGATCTTCAATCTCCCCATATGTTTCAGAGCAATTTAGCATTCGGATATTATGAATCAGTCATTTCAAGACTTCAGCAACATTCTGGTCCTCTTAAAATTTGTAAATGGTATTGGGCACTCCAAGTCTTTTCAGTTCCTCAGAACAACTAAGGCAAGATTCCAGGACAAAAATAATCTTCTTGCCATATTTGAATGTAACTCTGTTCTTAAGGTCAACCCTGTAAACCTTCTCCTTCCGGGTCTCTTGTGATTTTGAGAAGGGACAAGGGTTTTGCACTTGCCAAATGTTTACTACATACTTTTAATGGTAACCAGGAATCATGGAATCCACGAACGTAGGAAACTTCTGGGCATGTGTCTTTTGATATACTGAATTTGTAATCCAAATAGACAGGAAAAATCAGCGTATCTTACTGAGAATTAAAAAGAAATCCGGTTCTAGGGGTTCTCATTTTCCAGATTCTACAAGGCCGCTTGATAAGGTTTAATCAGCAATCTGGGCTTCTGTGTACCTACATTTTCAGAGCTACGTGCTCCATGGATATGCTAAATATGTCATTACAGATTCTCAAGATCTTTCTGGTCCTCTTGTTACTTGTAATCATGGATTTGGCCCTAGGTATCCTTTTGTTTCCTGGGACCATCTACGACCATAATCATATTCCCCAGAATCAAAAGGTATATTGGTACAAAATTCCTCGATTCAGGTGACCTCAAAGTACAGAAAATTCTTGCGAGTGGGCAGGTAGGAATTAGGGATTTGGGTTTGGAATATTCCACATTTTTGGGAGGTTTGTGAAGGGGAACCAGGAATCCTGGAATCTTGGATTCCAGGTCCCAAAGAACATTATGGACATCTTTCTCTTGATATCCAAAAACTGGAATTCTGGAACAGTCTCGGCAACACGCAGAGTGAAGCAAGTAGCTGGGTAATGGAGGTCATCATATACAGGAAACTACACATCATATTGGTAAGGAAGTATAAGGAATCTTCCCTCTATTAGTCCTCAATCTCAAAAACTACAGGTCGTCTTCCTAAGATGTAACCACGAATCAGGTTTTTGAAGTAGGAATCTGGATAATGGGAGGCCACACATAAAGGAAATTTCACTGCCTATTGCTAAGTAAGAATAAAGAATCTGCGTTACTCAGGTCGTCAATCCCAAAAAAGCTTAAGGTCATCTTGCTATGGGCTAAACAGGAATCATGGTGTTTTCGAGCATGAAACTGGAAAATGGAATCTTTATTTACAGGCAACTACAAGACCTTTTGCTGAGACAGAATAAGGCATCTGGGTTACACGCGTCCTCAATACCAAAAATCTACAGAGTATCTTGGAAAGCTCTGAAAATAATCAGAGTTTCGAAGCAGGATGTAACTAATGAGAGTCCTAATATACAGGAAAATACACAGCCCCTTTCCAAGGGTGAAAAAGAATCTGGGTTATAGCAGTCCTCATCCTGAAAATCAACAGGTCATCTGCCCTTGGCTAAACAAGAATCAGGGTTTAGAACCTGGAACATAGGTAATAGCAGTCCTCTTTTGCAGAATCTACATGATCTCTAGGTAATGAGAACTAAGAAACCTCTTTTAAACGGTTCCTCCGTCACAATATCTACATGACAAGTTGCTAATGGCAAAACAAGAATCAGGGTTTCCAAACAGGATTCTGGGGAAAGGGAGTCCTTATACACAGGACATTACACGGCCCCTCGGTAAAGAAGAATAAGGAATCTGTGATACACTAGTCCACAATCCGATAAATTCTCAAGGTGTCTTGCTGCGGTATAAACAAGAATCAAGACTTTGAGCTCGTCTCATGTTTCAGAGATATTTGGCTAGTGGGTATTATGAATCAGTCATTTCAGGACTCTAGCAACATTCTGGTCCTCCAGAGAGTTGTAATCAGGTATCTTTTAGTAAAAATCCCTTAAGTTCCTCAGGACAATTAAGGACAGATTTCCGGAAAAAAATTACCATATTGCCGTATTTGGATGTAACATTGGTCTTAAGATGAACTTGGTAATCCTTAACTTTCCGTTTTTACTTTATTTGTAGAGGCGCCGAGGGTTTAGCAGTTGAAAATATTTAGGACGAATTATAAAAATGTAACCAGGATCCATGGATTCCACGTCCTTAGGAAACATGTGGGCATCTGCATTTTTGGATTCCTGGGAACATCTACGACCATAATCATATTACCCAGAATCAAAAGGTATATTTTTACAAAATTCCTCGATTCAGGTGACCTCAGAGTACAGAAAATTCTTGTGGGTGGGCAGATAGTAATTGGCGTTTTGGGTTTGGAATATTCCACATTTTGGGGAAATCTTATTAAGGGGAACCAGGAATCCTGGATTCCAGTTCCCAAAGAATATTATGGACGTCTTTCTCTTGATATCCAAAAAACTGGAATTCTCGGTCACCAGGAACTGTCTCGGCATCCCGCAGAGTGAAGAAGGAAGGCTGGGTAATGGAGGTCGTCATATACAGGAAAC
>NW_007260495.1:0-5480 GCF_000164805.1 Carlito syrichta
ACCACATGATTATATCATCAAACACAGAAAAATCTTTCAACAAAATCCAGCATCACTTCTTGATAAAAACCCTTGAACACCTAGGCATACAGGGAACATACCTCAAAATAGTAAGAGCCATCTAGAATAAACCCACAGTCAATATATTACTAAACAGACAGAAATTGGAAACATTTTCTCTGGAAACCAGAAAAAGACAAGACACTCTTACCCCTCCTGCTCAACATAGTTTTGGAAGTCCTAGTCAGAGCAATCAGACAAGAGAAGGAAATCAGCGGTATCCAAATAGAAAAAGGAGAAGTTAAGTTATCCCTCTTTGCTGATGATATGGCCCTATACCTTGAAAACCCAAGATAGCCTGTCAAAAACCTCCTTACACTGGTAAAGGACTTTGACAAAGTCTCAGGGTACAAAATCAATGTGCAAAAGACAGTCACATTTTACAACAAACAAAGAATCAAATAAAAAGCACAATCGCATTTATGATAGCCACCAAATAAAATGAAATACTTAGGCATCTTCCTAACCAGAGAAGTGAAAAACCTTAATGACAACAACTACAAAATGCTGCTCAAAAAGTCAAAGATGACACAAACAAATGGAAAAATATTCCATGCTCATGGATCAGAAGAATCATCAATGTTAAGATGTCCATCCTGGCCTGGCACGGTGGCTCAAGCCTGTAATCTCAGTGTTTTGGGAGGCCAAGGTGAGGGGATTGGCTGAGCTCATAGGTTCGAGAACAGCCTGGGCAACTTGGTGAGACCTCATCTCTACAATAAATCAAAATATTAGCTGGGCTTGGTAGTGCACACCTGTAGTTCCAACTATAAGAATAGACATATAGACCAATGGAACAAGATAGAGATTCCAGAAGCAAAACCTCACTTTCTCAACCAACTCATCTTCGACAAAGCTACTTAAAAGGCTGAGGTGAAGCCGGTCTTGGTGGCTCAGCCTGTAATCCCACGCCTTTGGGAGGCTGAGGTGAGTGGATTGCCTGAGCCCGCGGGTTCGAGACCCGCCTGGGCAGCGAGACCTCATTTCTACAATAAATCAAAAAAATCAGCCGGGCATGGTAGTGCACGCCTGTAATTCCGGCTACTTGGAAGGCTGAGGTGGAAAGATCGCCGGAGCCCAGCAGTTCGAGGCTGCGGTGGCCGGGAGCAGCCACTGCACTCCAGTCTGGGCGACAGAGTGAGACTCCAACTCAAAAAAAAAAGCCTGAGTGGAAAGATCGCCGGAGCCTAGCAAGTCAACGCTGGGTTGGCCATGAGCATGCCACAGTACTCCAACCTGGGCGATGGAGTGAGACTCCCACTCAAAAAAAAATGTCCATCCTACCCAAGGCAATCTACAGATTCAATGCAATACCCATTAAATACCATCATCATTCTTCTCAGACCTAGAAACGACAATACGGAAATTCATATGGAAACAAAAATGACCACAAACAGCCAAAACAATCCTCAGCAAAAGGAACAAAGTGAGAGGTATCACACTTTCAGACTTCAAACTTTATTATAAGGCTACAATAAAAAACAACAGCCTGGTATTGGTACAAGAACAGGCATATAGACCAATGGAACAGGATAGAGATTCCAGAAGCAAAACTTCAATTTCTCAACGAACTCATCTTCTACAAAACCTTCATCAACAACCACTGGGGAGAGGAGAACCTACCTATTTAGTAAATGGTGCTGGGAAAACTGGCTGACCACATGCAGAAGAATGAAACCGAACCCCTACATATAACCATACACAAAAATCAACTCTAAATGGATCAAAGACCTAAACGTAAAACCTCAAGCTAAAAGAACCTCAGACAACGCTAGAGACACCCTTACAGAAATTGGAATAGGCAACCGATTCCTGACCAAAATCCCAACAGCCTGTGCCATAAGAGAAGACGGCAAATGGGACATCATCAAACTGAAAAGCTTCTGCAAAGCAAAAGAAATCATTAAGAGAACGAGGAGACAACCCACAGAATTGGGAAAAATATTTACCAACCGTATATCTGACCAAGGCCTAACATCTAGGATCCACAAGGAACTCAAACATGCCAAAAGGAAAAACAACAACAACAAACAACCCTATTAAAAAGTGGGCAAAAGATATACACAGACACGTCACAAAAGAAGACACATGAGCAGCCAACAGATACATGAAAAAACACTCAACCTCACTAATCATTAAAGAAATGCAAATCAAAACCACACTGAGTTACCACCTAACACCAGTCAGGATGACCATCACCAATAACCCAAAAAACAACAGATACTAGAGAGGATGCAGCAAAAAGGGGACACTTCTACGCTGTTGGTGGAAGGTAAATTAGGACAGCCTCTGTGGAAAAAGTGTGGAGATTCCTAAAAGGCCTAAAAGTTGACCTTCCATACAACCCAGCAATCCCCCCTCTGGTAAGATACCTGGAGGAACTCAAATCATTCTATAAAAAGCAATACCTGGCATGCGTGTTTATTGCAGCACTATTCACAATAGCAAAAACATGGAACCAACTGTTTCATGGAAAATAGACTGGATTTAAAAAATGTGGTACATATACATAATAGAATATTATGCAGCCATAGAGAAGGACAAAATTATGGACTTTGCAGCAATTTGAATGGATTTAGAGACGATCATACTTAGTGATCTATCACAGAAACAAAGAACTGAGTACCACATGTTCTCACTTATGTGGACCCTGAACATTTACCATCATAGTGTAAGAAAGGGATTGGCAGTCGTGGATCACTGCCAGGGATGGGAGGGGGCACATAACATTAATAAGGGTACCTGATCCCAAACCGGGTGAAGTAAGGACCAATGGGAGGCCCAAATCTCACCTGTACGATGACCACTTAAGTCACTAACCCTGAATTGTACCCTACATCTTTAAAATAAAAACTAAAAATAAAATGAAATGGTCACACAAAAAGTCAAAAGAAAAGATCAAAAACAGGAAACCACGACTTTCATGTTAATTAACAGTGTTTCTTTTGGAAACATTACCTGGCTTCTAGATCTGTGGTGATGAATTCCAATAAAGGCATTCTGTTAGGTCTTTCTTTCTTAAGAACCTGGAAGGCATCTATGAGCTTCTGGAACATGTGGCACGCCTGAGGAGAGCGCAGGCATCAGCACAAACACATCGTCAGTGGTCTGCACAGAGCCCCACGGACACCCCTCCTATCCTCCCAGCACTGCACCCACGGCCCAATGCACGGCCCGCGTCTCCTGGCCTCTCACCGCAGCTTCCTTCCTCTGTGTCTACAGACAAGAGTGTCTCTGCCAGAGTCAGGGTTGAATTGTACCAAAACTCCTCATTTCCGCCCAGGTGCTGGGCGCACACTATCATCTTCTTCGCTTGTCCATAGTTTCTTTCCTTGTTGGCCACCTGTGCCAGAAGGAGCAGGCATTTTGATTGGGCACAAGGATCATCAAGCTCCTGAAAAGACATAGAGAGAGATATACATAAGTATTCGTAAAGAGACATATATACGGAAGTGGGTAAAGAGAAGGGAGAGAGATAAAGGAAATAGGGCCGCTCTAGGTTTCCGCCACCTGCCTCCAGCCTCTCGTCCTGGGCTTCTCTGGCAGCTAAAGGATGAGGGCCCACATCTGCCCTCAGGAGCGAGGCCTGTGTGCGTATGAAAATCCACTTCCGGGGCTTGGGTCAGTGGCAACAGCCCTGAAAAGCCGAGAACCAGAGGGCCAAGTCCCCACCCTCCTGCACTGGGCTCCCGCAGGCTTCCTCCGCCAGGCTGCTCCTCGGATGGGATGCCCTTTCCTGCTTCCTTGGGGGTGGCGGTTGGCACTGGCTGCACCTTGTGTGGAAACATCTTGTTTCCACTGAATTCCTTTCCGATTGTGCTGATGAGCAGAATCAGTGTTCAGCGAGGGAGTGGGGAACAGGTGGGGACAGATGAGGGCCCTTCCTTTGGGGAGGGAATTTGGGGTGGCTTATAGGAGCGGTGGGAAAGTCCGTTCCCCAAGCCTCCCTTGCTGGGCCCCAGTCTGACCACCGTCTTTCAGGAGCTCCTTCTGGGGGCAAAAAGCTTTGGGCTAACCCATGTCCTGGTCACTCCTTGGTGCCAAGAATGGCGCACACAGCTCTGAGAGCCCCGCCTCGGCCATCTGGAGGGCCAGCCACCACCAAGGGGAACTGGACAGTGCATGGTACAGGGAAGGAAAAAGAGGGCTATTTGTGTTTAAACAAAAGCAAAAACATAGAAGCATGTGGGTCAGAGGGAGCAGAATGGACAGTGATGGCCCATGGCAAAGCTGGTCACTGCACGGGGCTGACCCAGTGCCCTCCGCAGTGAAGGCGAGAAGGCAGCACCCTTTATTCCACGGTGCCACTTTCTGAGCCAAAAAGGATGCCCGCTTGCTTGTATGGGCTGAGGATCCAGGCAGAGCCCTCTCAGCGGGAAGCTGTCCTTCCAGCGGCAGGTGTGGGGACAGGGGGTGGGAGATGCCGGGTCAGTGAGCAGGCGTGCTCCAGCAGAGAGCAGGTGTCCTGGCTGTGCGAGTTTGCTCACCTATCCTCTCCACACAAGAAGGGGAAGAGGATGCAGCCACTGGGAGACGCAGCCAGGCTAGCCTTTTTCCTGGGTCCTGGGACATGGGTCCCACCAGAAGCCACGGCCTGCACGTGCCAGGGTACAACGGTGACCACCAAAGAGGGTGTGGGCAGGGCCTGAGTCCTTGGCAGCCTGGCTGAGTGGAAGGCAGCTTGGGGTCAGAGGGTGGGTGGGGCAGCTCTGTGGAAGAATGTTCCAGGCTTCCTGACCCACCTCTGGCTGGAGGGCGCAGGGCTCTGAGGTGGGACGAGGTGAGACCCGCGTGGAAGGGCCCAGAGAGCAAGGGTGAGCAGAGGCCAGAAGGGTCCCAATGGCGCCAGAGACCGGGTGGGCCTGGGCAGGGTGGCTGAGCGGCCTGCATGCGGAGACGAGGTGGGGTGAAGGCTGGACAGGGCTGGGCCTGGGGCAGGGGTTGCTGGGAGGGCAAGGAGGTGAACGAGGTGAGCTGCGGTGAGAGGGACAGGCTGCGAGGGGCGGGCCTGATGCCAGGGCATTGTGTGCGAGGGGGCAGAGCCGCTTTCTGAGGGGGCACGGCAGGATGGGACAGTCCCTGCAAGCACAGAGTGGACATTCCCTGTTAGGGTCTCCAAGGGCAGCGGGGCTCTGGGTGCCCAGACGAGAGCAGAGGGGTGGCCAGAGCCAAGGTGGCCGGGACGCGGGGCGGGCCTGAGCGAGGAGGGGGTCAGAGAGTGGGGCAGAGGGCGGAGGGGTCAAGGGCACTGAGGGCACAGCCCTGCCCCCACACAGCGACTCAGCGGTCATCGCCGGCAGGGCGGGGTTGAGGGCAGAGGGAGTCAGCGGCAGCCAGGCTGCTAAGGATTAGGGCCAGGCGAGGCACGAAGGAGCGACATGGAGCTGAGAGAACTTTCTGCAGGTCTGGACGCGGCAGGA
>NW_007260495.1:5500-6459 GCF_000164805.1 Carlito syrichta
CGTGGGTCGAGATGAAGGAAACAACTTCCCGGTAGAAGCACCAGGGACAAATCAAAGTCGGTGCAAAGCAGTGACGGCAGAAGTCCAGAGGCCACCCCATCTGTTCCCAGAGGCCTGGGACTTGGGGGTGGGCTGACATCACACAGCTCAGAGCCCCCTGCACTACCTGCTGCCTCCTGACCCTGTGAAGGGGCAGGCCGACCCTGCCCACCCGAGGGCCTGCAGGAGACATTCCACGCCTCTACAGCCTCTGGCTTCAGAAGAGGCTGGCCAGCCACCTCCCATTCCCTGGTCGTGGCAACGGCCAGCAGAGTGTGCACCAACCCAGGTCTCCTCCTCAGCTGCAAGAGGCTTCTCAGGCCCTTCCCAGGATAGGCTCCCTCTTGATTCTGGTGTGTACACACTTGTCCCTGTTTTCTAAAAACTGGCTGTGCCTACTGCCGCAATTGCAGATCTGCACACAACTGTCCCAGCAAACCGAGACATGCACATGCCTTTCCCAAAAACCGGAAACCAGCACACACCTGCCCCACTCTCTGAAACCCGCGCATGTCTGTCCTCACGGCCTGAGACTGGCACACACTGGTATCATGGCCTGAGACTGGCACACACTGGCATCACGGCCGGAGACTTACAAACACCTCCCTCACTCTGACACCTGCACACACCTGTCAAAACTGCCTGAGACCTACACACACCTGTCCTCACTGCCCAAGACCTGAATACACTTACCCACACTGCCTGCGAGCTGCATGCGCCAGTCTCACTGCTTGAGACCTGCATGAATCTGCTCCACAGACTGAGACCTGCACACCCTGTCATCACTACCTGAGACAGAGTGTCAACCTCACCATGCTCTGACGGGTTGTGCTGAATATCATATTATTCGGGAGCCTTCTTTTTTCTGGAAATTCTTCAGAACAAGTGACAAACTGTTTGGTTTGTAGCTTTGCCTCCCC
>NW_007260495.1:6683-8201 GCF_000164805.1 Carlito syrichta
TGAAGCGTGGGGCTCCCAGTGCTGAAACCTGAAGACCAGTTCCAGGAGGAGGCACTTGGAGGCTGCAGGTGACACCCTTCCAGGCGGTCAGCCTGGGTCGGCTCAGCTGTGTAATGCATAGCAGCATTTCACAATGCCCAGCAGGAAGAGTGGTCAGGACAAAATGCCCCCTGAGCTCTGAGCAGCCACACAGTGCCCAGGAGGTGGAGGGGCCTTGGGAAACACCTGGGCTTTCACTGGGGACCCCAGAAAGCGCACAGATGCCATCTGGGGACCCCAGAAGTCCACATCTGGGATGAGAGCAGGATAGCAAAGACGAGCCTTGACCTAGGTGACCTGGACCCAGGTGGCCTATGCACATCCGCCTTCTCGACAAACTGACACTTTCTGGGGGGAAGGTCGCATGGGGCTCTCCAAGCTCTCACCCCCCACACGCAGCACCAGAAAGTCAAGGTCAAGAGGAGCTGGAAGACAGAGCTGAACTACTGACATCCAAGAGAAACACGTGGCAGAGACACCCGTGGCTGGTGCCGGCAAGAGGAGCCTTGACAAGCCGAGATGGACGAGTATGAGGAGACAGGGCGGAAACAGCCAGGGACCGAGGGCCGGCCTCCCACGGAGAACTCATCTACTCAAGAGCAGCACGGGGTTCCCTAGAACTGGAAGACACAAAACCGGCCTCAGAGGACCGCCTCCTGCTTCTCAGCCGAGCCCCTCCGGGCTGTGCACAGTGAAGGCGGCGCACTCAACGCCAGTGGCCTGGGAGGCCCTCACCTGGAAAGCCAGGTGAGCCTCTGACAGGAGCAGGCGCGCAGGCTGGTGCAGCTCCATCTCCAGCAGAACCTCCGCCTTCAGCATCCACAAGTGAGGAAAGGATGCTCCATCCAGACCCCTCCCAGTCTCTCCATTTATCTTCAAAATCTCTAAGACAGCAGTCCTTGAGGCTCATCCGTGTCCCGCTGGACCGACTCTGGCCAAGGAGGTGGACGTGGCAGAAGCCGCAGCATGGACACAGGAAGCTGGGCTGCTGCCGGGGGTTCCTGCCAGCCCCAGAATGCTGGGGATGCCTCGAAGTTTCCATGTGCCCAGCTGTCACGTTGTTGTCATCGCTGCCAACAGACGTCCCTCACCCTGGACACCCAGCTCTTCGCAGGAGTCCCTCCCAGCCGGCCACACCCACCACCGGCTACATTGGAGCTGGCTGCTTCGCCACCCTCCCGACTGCGCGCCCACCCCAGAGAAGTCAGGCTGGGGGCAGCAAGGCGGGGCTCCTCGTGGAGCAGAGCAGAGCTGGGAAGCCCCTGAGGGCTGGACTGGCTTCTTGAGCCCCTGCCATCTGGCTGGTAACTGGCTCTCCCATCCAGACCACGTGGACTTGCCACCCTTTTCACCAGGGCACATCCCCACTTATGAGTTCGCCCACAGAGGAGGGTGACCAGCCCAGCCTCCCGGCTCTTAATCAGAACACTGACACCAGCATACGAGCACCACGCTTGCCAGAGCAATGCTTTGTGGGGC